>NW_024871108.1:132500-200000 GCF_019054845.1 Dipodomys spectabilis
ATATATGGTTTCCTGACTGCGTGGGAATTCAAATAAAGAAACGAAAGGTTGGAGACGGAATCCTATGACCAGATTCAACCATCTAGAACATTCTGGGGGTTCCCATATCAGTTTTCCTCCTATCTTTAAGCCGTGAAACTTTTAAAAGAATGCGTTGTATTGATCCAAGATGGAAAACATAAAATAAAACAAAACTGCGATGTGGCTCAACCTATAGGGAAACAAATTCTTCGCCATGATCCCCTGGTAGGCTGGGTACATGGGGAGAGAATGTTTTCACGCATCTCAGAGCAAGGGAATTGGTGTCACCAGGCTGATTGCCTGAGTTTTCAGAATAAGACACCTGCTGCCCATTCACATTGGACGGATCTCCGGGAAGCATCTCCAATATATGAGGGCCTCTCTTTGAGGAAGGGGGGGAGGGTGCTGGAGATGTCCTTAAGGTGGTTTTGATTTACTGCAAAGCATGCATGATGAATTAAAGAGGTTGAATGATACCTGTATGTTTTATAGGTTTATAAATTGGCGGCCGTAAAATATTTTACCTCTTAGACCGGTCGGCATTGGCTTCGCTTCTTACTGCGAAGATCCATCTGAAGTTGACTGGAATTGTATTAATCTGAGCCTAGTTTAATGACGCCTTAACATTTTTATGGGGGAATTTAATGTTTCCAATATCCACGGCTCCTTATTCGGAAGCGTGACTTATACGTGTCTCATCTTCCTTAAATTATAAAATCTTCCAGCTAATAAAGGAAAATGATCGTAGTTTGCCAAAAAAAAAAAGAAGGGAGAAAAAAAAGAGGCAAAGTCATTTAACAAGCCATATAACTGTCTATTGTCGGCCTTTGCATAATAATTATAATTTAGCTATTAGGAATTCTAAAAGCACTTATCAGTCACACTTCACCATTGTGGGGGTGCTGGGGGGGGAGATGGGAAATTGGGCAAAGCTCAAATTATTTCAAGTATTTGAAATTCCCAGAGGAAAATAAAATGAGAAAAGGCACACTATAAAGTTGAAATATATGCCAGAGTTGCCAAGATATTATTTCATAGGGGAAAAAAATGAGAAGCATCATTTTGAAATGTAATACACCAACAAAAGAGATGATTATTGTTTTTTATTTCTTCCCTTTTGGATACAGATGTAACACGAGTTTGTTTTTAATAACGAGGGTATGAGTTATTCGTGGGGAGAAATCCATGCAGATTGTAAAATGTTGATGCTCATGTAGAGTTGGAGTATTATGAGAGTCGTTCTGGAAATTCCAGACACGAGAGAATTAAAAGAAGTTGGAAGGAAAAAAAAAAGTCTGAGGACCCAGGAACTGGGATTTTGGTTGTGAAATTGTCACACTGATGGACTTTACAGACTTGAGACCACTTTGTGGCATTCAAAGAGAAGATGTCGCCACTAGACCAGTGAAGTCAGTCTTTTAAAAATATAAAATTATATTAAAAATTTTGATTTTTTTGTTTTATATATATATATATATATATATATATATATTTGCTTTTGCCAGTCCTGGGGCTTGAACTCAGGGCCTGGGCACTGTCCCTGAGCTTCTTCGTGCTCAAGGCTAGCGCTCTACCACTCTGAGCCACAGCACCACTTCTACCTTTTTCTGAGTAGTTACTTGGAGATAAGAGTTTCAGGGGCTTTCCTAGCTTGGCTGGCTTTGATCAAAGATCCTCAGATCTCAGCCTCCTGAGTAGCTGGGACTACGGGCGTGAGCCATGGCACCTGGCTCAGACTTTCTATTTTTCCATACTCCTTGCACCATTCCCTTTACCTGAAGTCATGAACTTACAGATTTGAAAGTCCTGAGACAAATACTCTCCCTTCTGCACTTGGCACAATTGTTGATACATAGTAGGACCACCATAAATATTGGCTGTAAACATTCATAAAAATGGTGTCTTCTAAGACTGTAGAGGTTTTGCTCACACATGTGTGTGTTTGTGAACCATGAGGTGTGAGGATATAGCATTGAACATGAAGAGATTCTAAACACATCAAAAATGTCTTTTGCAAAACCAGTCAGGACAAAGATGGTGGAGCAGGATATATATTAGAGTTTGCGTGTGCCTTTGTAGTTGTTAAAAAGTATATATAACTAGGCGCTTATGGTCAATGCCTGTCATCCCAGCTACTCAGGAGGCTGACATCTAAGGATCTGTGGTTCAAAGCCAGCCCGGGCAGGAAAGTCCATGAGACTCTGATCTCCCATGAACCACCCAAAACCCAGAAGTGGCGCTGTGGTTCAAGTGGTAGAGCACCAGCATTGAGTGAAAGAGCTCAGGGACCACACACAGGCCATGAGTTCAAGACCCACAACCAACTATATATCTATATCCATATATACAGAGAGAGAGAAATTCACATGCAGTGGTTCAGAGACCCTAATCAGAATTACCAAAGAATTTGTTCGCCGTACTTGTCCTATTCCAAAATACGATGTGTGTACTGTGACATAATGTTTGTGTGCAAGTTCATCAATCTTCCCCTAATTTTCCGAGCCTGTGAGGTGTGACTTGCTTGTGGAATCAGACAGAAGCGTGAGTGTAGGTGTTCATCAGAGGCAGCCTGCGTGCAAATCCGAGTTCGGCGCATAGGATCCTGGTAATACTCCTCACTAATTGTCCTTACGTAGAAACAGAAGAGAAATTGCTTGTGTGTCATTTGCGGCATCTTAAGGTTGCTGGTCTTTACACATTTCTGAGAACATGCCATGAATGGGGATTTTACATTGCTCCCTTTTTGCTTTTTAGTTTTCAGGTTGAGTTTTTTAAAAAAATTGTGATGATAAATAAAGGTGACGGACAGAGAGGTGACAGTGACATCAGTCGGATCGTGAGCGCATTGCTCTGTGGACCCTGTCCCCCCTTTCCTCCTCTCTCCCCCAGGTTTTCCCTCCCGTCCCCACCCACGAGTGGTAGAGTTCATTCTCCATGTGGTGTCCAGTGAGGACCATGGCTGCCTTGGTTTCCCCTCTGTCCCCCCATTTCTGTGCCCCCCTCACCCTCCCAGAGACAGAGAAACCAACACGCAAGAGAAAAGGTACGGAAAACTAAAACAGTGACAAAAGGAGGAAAAAAAAAAACAAACCAAGAAAGAAAATAGAATAATATCACTTGTTTCCATTTCCATTTCCTGGAGTGTATGTTGATAAATAGGATTTCATATGATCAAAGGCACATAAGCATGGAGACTTTGCGATCCTCTCCTAAGAAAATCCTCCTTGGGTCTCACTGTGTGTGAATGTCTAGAGACACGTATAATGTGTCACTATTTTTTTTTAACCATCTTTTTTATTCACTTCTATTATTTTGTAGGCACTTTCTAGTTATAACAAATAACTCTCTAGTTATAACCAATGAGGGAAACCATGCTTTGGGTCTGGCTTACTTTGCTTAATATAATTTTTTCCAACTCTTTTCAGGATCTTTGAAAGCACAATTTTATAAAAACAAAAACATTTTTCTTTTCTTTTCTTTTGTCGGTCGTGGGGCTTGAACTCTGGGCTTGGGCGCTGTCCCTGAGCTCTTCAGTTCAGGGCTAGCGCTCTACCACTTGAGCCACAGCTCCACTTCCAGTTTTCTGGTGGTTCATTAGGAATAAGAATCTTACCAACTTTCCTGCCCAGGCTGGCTTTGAACCACCATTCTCAGATCTCAGCCTCCTGAGTAGCTAGGATGACAGGTGGGAACCACTGGCACTGGGGCTAAAAATCATTTTTTGTATGAGCATTTGATTGACTCTATTTCAGTGATATACATATATTATATATATTTAAAATATACATTTATATATAAATATATTTGTATTATATATTTATATTGTGTATTTAAAAATATGTATTTATATATTTATTATATGACATATTTTATGTAAATATATTTTAAATATACATTTATTACTTTTATATTATATATTTAAACATGCATATTTTGAATACATATTTATATATATATATATTTCCCTTGCTATACATACCTAATAGGCCTATACATACGTAATAGGCCTCATGAACTGTATCTAGAATACACGCACACTGGTACCAATTCCAACCTCTAAATGCCTTTCATGTCAGTCTGACAGATACCATCAGACAACTGAAAGGCCCGGTCTATTTATAAAGATAACATCCAAGCCCGCCCGATGTAGCCGACTTATGAATCAATTATCTGAACTCTACTCGGTGATGTATCTATTCTGGATTTTAGAGTCATATATTTGAAGCTAAACTACAAACAGATAAACTATTCAACAGCCTATCATGATTTTTATCTTTGGTGTTTGTATCTCTCGCGTGTGGGAGGCGAAGCAAAATCGTACTGATTTGTACTGAGAAGACTTTCGGAAAAAAAGATCGCCTGTGTAACACATTTTCTCTCTCTTCTCTCTCTCTCCTCCTTTCCCCTGCTCTTTCTTTCTCTCTCTCTCTCATACCCTTTTCTAGTTATTAAATGACTTATTTTTTCTCTCTCCTCCTTCCTCCTCTCTTTCTCTGTGTCACACACACATACACACACACACACACACACACACGTCTATCAAATGGCTTATTTTCTAAAGGAAATGGCACACTGAAATAAAACAATGTTAACCAGTGTCAAGAGCCCCCCCGAAAAGCTGTTCTAGGTGTCCAAGAGGTTAAATAAAACTAGCATGTAAAAATGATCAATCTTAAAACCTAATGTCTAAACCAGGCACTGGTGGCTCACGCCTGTCATCCCAGGTACTCAGGAGGCTGAGATCTGAAGATTGAGGTTCAAAAGGAACCCGAGCAGAAAAAAGTACCTGTGAGCCTCTTGTCTCCAAGAACCTACTCAGAAAAAAGCTGGAAGTGGCAATGCTGTGGCTCAAGCGGTAGAGCACCAGCTTTGAGCAAAAGAAGCTCAGGGACAGCGCCCAGGCTCTGAGTTCAAGCCCCAGGACTGATACAAACAAACAAAAAAATCTAACACAACATATCTAACCATGACCTCTCAATTATATATGTATATATCAATTGATATCAATGGATGATTGATATTAATGCAAGGCAGGATGACTTTTTAAGTTCCTATCGTTTAGAACTAAATGATAGGAAGTGGCTCTGTGGTTCAGAGCAGTAGAGCGCTAGCCTTGAGCCAAAGCGGTAGAGCGCTAGCCTTGAGCCAAAGCGGTAGAGCGCTAGCCTTGAGCCAAAGCGGTAGAGTGTTAGCTTTGAGCCAAAAGAAAGAGAGAGCAGCGCCCCAGGCTCTGAGTTCAAGTCCCACAACTGACCAAGAACAATAAAAAACCCACATTAGAAAGAGAAGAGCATGATGTGGATTTGACTTTGAGTGACCTCTCCCGAGCTGACCCCACACCGTGCATTTCGTTAGGCCCCTGATTTCTGGAGAACTAGACACGGTCATGTGCATCCCTTCCCATGGAAGCTGCCTCTCAGAAAGTTCTAGCTCCTTCAGGAAGGACTAGACGGGAACTTTCCCGGCGTCCAGATTAGAGTCAAGGTCAGGAGCAGCTTGGACCTGCAGCCATTTGTAGAAGAGCTGAGTGAGGCTTTATTCATGTGGGTTCCCCATTTCCAGGCCTAGCTGCACCCCAGTCAGAAGGGGAGATTCCCTCAGAGCACATTTTGTGCCATAGATGATCCATCACAAAGTATTGGTTCACAATTGTATGGTGTGTGTGTGTGTGTGTGTGTGTGTGTGTGTGTGTGTGTGTGTGTGTGAGAGAGAGAGAGAGAGTTAATCCTGGGTCTTGAACTCAGGGCCTGGGCACTGCTGTCCCTGACTTTCTTTGGCTCAAGGCTGGTGCTCTACTACTTGAACCACAGCTCCACTTCTGGTTTTTGGTGGTTCATTGGAGAAAAGAGTGTTATGGACTTTCGAACCAAGATCCTCAGATCTCAGCCTCCTGAGTAGCTGGGATGACAGGCATGAGCTACCAGCGACCAGATACAATGACGTATTTTAAGCACTGAATATTACAGAATAGCAAAAGAAATATGATGAATGGCAAGGAATGTAGCAAGATTTTAAAGCCTTTGTGAATTACTGGAAATCTCTTAAATATACAGAGCTCAGATGTGATATTTCCAACAGGTAATGTTGTCACCTGAATCAAAAGAGAAGAAATGGCAGCAATTCCAGTTAAAAGTGAGAAAAGGCACTGAAGGAAAAAAATACAAATACCTAAAATTAGATTCAACAATAAACAACCATTCTCTCATTCTGGTAACTAAAGAAGGCCGAATCAAAAGCTTCAAAAATTATGATCTGGCTTATCCTACTGGAAAATAGTACAATGTGTTGACCCTGTAATAGCATAGCATGGGGTTCAGTTTTACAAGAAATTAATTTGTCAGTATGTCTGAAGAGCCTGTTACAAAATATATCATTAACTGTATTTATGTACCTAATATGTAACAGACTTAGTAGGGTTTATAAAAAATTAAGACCACAGGGCTCATTTTGTAGATGTGTGTCTTCAACAGGAATAAAATTTCACTCATGGCTTTATGTATTCAAGAAACTCCTCGCTAAAATCCTATTTGATGTGTAATTTTAAAGCTAAAATTACAAGTCGATGCTGTTTGTTTTTTTAACCATCAATAGATAGACCAATATATTTTTTGATACAATCATTGTGAATTTTGTCATTGGGTTTTATGGGCACAGCATTTATTTAATTACGTGTTCTTCAGTTGTGTGTGTGTGTGTGTGTGTGTGTGTGTGTGTGTGTGTGTGTGTGTGTTGGTACTGGGGCTTGGACTCAGGGCCTTGCATTTGTGCTTGTTTTTTTATTTTTATTTTTGCTCAAGATTGGCACTCTGCCAGTTGAGCTACACCTCCACATCTCGTTTTTGCGCTGGCTCATTGGAGATGAGTCTCTCGAACTTTTCTGCATTGGCAGGCTTTGGACAGCGATCCGATCAGTCCTCATACCTCAGCCTCCTGAGTGAGCTGGGATTATAGGCATGAACCACCAGACAGGGTATAGAATTTGCTATAAATAATTCTGCTTTCTATCACGCATGTATGCACATAAATAAATGCATCCACAAATATTATACATATATATATATATACATATATATACATGAGTGTGATTTTTCTTTTTCATAACATCCGTATTTAAGTGAAATCAAGTTCTGGGGCAAGAATTTTTATGTCAAGCGACATGCATTGCTTCTAATATCAAAGTCACTCTGCAAGATTCCTTTCCAGACTGGTCTTCAAATGCCTATAGTCTCCAGGGATTCATAGGAATTACATTTCCCTTTCTTGCTGTTCTCTTGGTTTGACTGCACCTCCTGCATTTCCTTCACAGGGAATTCTGTTCCAGGTGAGGTAAACTTTATACATTTCTGGTGTGGAGCCAAAGGAAATAAGGGTGGTCGATCCCAGGTGTTTATCACGAGAGGAGGTAAACTGAGGCCCGCTGAGCCAAGCCCGGGAAGTAGATTGTGAATAATGCGCGTGTCCATGAGTGTGTAAGGATGCAGAAATACCCCCTCATGTTCGTAAGACACCGGTCACAGGCACAAGACACTGGCTTATTAAGTATGCATGCCATCATGCATATTGATGAGGCGCTCAGCTCACATGCTCTTTATTCAGCCAATCGTTGAATTCATCAATCAAGATCAAAGTCACTCTGCAAGAATCCTTTCCAGGCGGGTCTTCTAAGATCTAGGGTCTGCAAGACTATATGAGAATACGTTTCCCTTTCTCATGGTTGCCAGATGCCGGTGGCTCCCGCCTGGCATCCCAGCTACTCAGGAAGCTGAGACCTGAGGACCACAGTTCAAAGCCAGCCCAGGTAGGAAAGTCCATGAGACTCTGATCTCCATGTAACCACCAAAAAGCTGGAAGTGGAGCTGTGGCTCAAGTGATAGAGCGCCAGCCTTGAGTGAAAGAGCTCAGGGACAGCGCCCAGGCCAAGTTCAAGTCCCAAGATTAGAAATATGTGTGTGTGTGTGTGTGTGTGTGTGTGTGTGTGTGTGTGCAGTAACCACATCTATGATAATTTAACAGTTTGCCGTTAAATTTGATCATCGTATATTCCAATGGCAAGAAGCATAGATTGAAAAGCCTTTTGTAAATATATATATATATATATATATATTTAAACTTCTTTTCTTCAAGGCAAAACCATGAGCCATATGGCTCTCATACAGAACCCAAGATCTGCAGGATTAAAATTAATGTCAGATTGCCACCCGTCTTTTATAAAGCACCCTAGGTCATCTGTTGTAAAATAAAAATGTCAAAAAAGAAACCAAAACACCCCCACCAACTTTGCCTCTTCTCTGATCCCATTAATATGTGACAGATGATTCACGTTTTGAAATACTGGCTGTTTACAGATTTTTTTCTAAGAGCTGAGGGAACAAGCTATTTTCTACAGTTTGGGGCTTAACGGGGATATAGCACATTTCAAATATTTCTAATTAAACTGACAGAGTGGGTGAAGATAACATCTTAGTGAGTATGTGTTTTTTTTTTTTTTTGTAATAAAACCTATTGATGTCTTGCTCTAAATGTTTCTTATCTGCAGAAGATGACAAAGATAAGCTAAGTTTAAAAGGAAGAAAATGGGGTGAAGTAGGAAGATGTCACCATCAAATCCCTAGTCCTGGGCTTGCCAATATTAATTATTTTTCTTGAAATGCTTTCCAAGAAATCTTTACCTCATACATATATACTTAATTAATCAATGGCATTATTTCAGTGTTTAAGGTGTGTTTGAAGACACGTACAACATATGCTATAAAAGTCACCAGTGTCGCTCAGGAGTAGATTCTCCAAAGAGATTTAGAAGAATTCAACTTTTTTTTTTTGTTTTGGTCGATTATGGGACTTGAACTCAGGGCCTGGGTGCTGTTCCTGAGCCTCTTTGTGCTCAAAGCTAGTGCTCTACCACTTGAGCCAGAGCCCCACTTCCAGTTTTTGAGTGGTTCATTGGAGGTAAAAGTCTCACCTGGTCTTTTCTGACCAGGCTGGGTTCAAACTGTGATCCTCAGATCTCAGCCTCCTGAGTAGCTAGGATCATAGTGTGAGATACTGGCACCTGGCAAATTCAATCTTTAATTACAGCTACACAGCATTTGTACTCAGTGAGCATTAAACAAATAATTGTGTGTGTGTGTGTGTGTGTGTGTGTGTGTGTGTGTGAGATTATTACAAGAAAAGGAAGCAGAGAAACAAAAAAAACATAGCTGGGCACTAGCGGCTCATGTCTGCAATCCAAGCTACTCTAGAGGCTGAGATCTAAAGATCATGGTTCAAAGCCAGCCCAGACAGAAAAAGACCCATGACCCTCTTATCTCCAAATACCAGCAAAACCATCAGAAGTCGAGCTGTGGCTCAAGTGGTAGAGCACCAGCCTTGAGTACCAAAGTTCAGACACAGCGCCCTGGCCTTGAGTTCGTGCCCCAGACTGCCACAACACACACACAACAAACGCATGAGAGACATTGATCAAGGTGCATTGTATCCATAAATTGAGTCATTGAATTAACACCGGTTTGCGCAATTACTTCAAACACAGGTTTTTAAAAGGTTCGAAAAAGGATAAGGAAATTACCATATGGCAGGCAGGGAGAATGATGAACAATGAGAAAAACAGAGACATTTTATGGCCAGCTCTTACACACACACACACACACACACACACACACACACACACACACACACACAGGCCTAATTCTCAAAATTACACCAAGAGAAATAAACCTGGCAATAATGAGCAAGGCAGCGAGCCATGTTCAAATGACAGGCAAGGTCTCTGCCCGGGAGAAGCCAATGTTTTGCAAGAATCAAAGTCTTGATTTGCAGGCAGAGGACTTGATTGGTGCAATCATCAGCCAACTTTTGCTAGGACGCTAGGAAAACAGTCACAAACACACACACACAAACACACACACACAAACACACACTCCCATCTGATTCCTCCCAGCCGCTCAGCAGCAAATTGAGCAAGAACACCACCATCACGCTACTTAACTCGTAATTGAGACAATCAGAACCAAGGAAAAAAAGAAAAAAAATGGATACCCAGACTGCACAAGTTGCAATAACACTGTTGATTTCTCTCTCTCCTCTCTCTCTCCTTCTTAGATGCTTTTTCAGGAGAAAGGAAACATGCCAAGCAATGCTTTGCGTTCTTACGACTACCGAGTTTGCATTTGTGTCCCCCGCAGTGCTTAATTTGGACACAATATTGTCTGATCTCTTGATCTTTGGAGTGTGAGTTCTGGTGTAAGCAAGAAACTGCTCTCTGCGGTGATTTCTGCAGACCGTGCGTAATGCATGGACTTGGCCACCAGGGGCCGCGAGAGTCCGGCTGGAGAATTCACAGGGATCAGCTTCTACTTGGAGGGATTTGAGCTGAGCATTTTTTGCAGGTGCACTATGTGATTTATTATTATTATTATTTGCAATCACTGAGAAAACAGGGGTCTTTTGCCCGTCTTTCCAGTGCTCGGAAATGTTTCGATTGGTTCAGAAGATAGGAAGTTCTGTAGTTTTACATTTTGGGAATTCTCTCTCTATTTTTTAATTTTTTTTCACTTTCCTGACGAGGTGGTTGGTGATTTTTCTGATGTGATCGGGAAAGACGGAGAAAGATGATGACAGAACTGAAGAGTTTTTGTGGTCTTTTTTTCTTTTGACACAAACACGCACATACATTCACATTCACACACACACTTCTACAAACAGAAGACCAAAGTGGTACTGAGGAGACTTCTGACAGAGAGGAAAGGGACGAGGCTGGAGGTGTGGCTCAAGGGGTAGAGCCCCTGCCTAGAAAGCCACAAGGCCCTGAGTTCAAAACCCATCTCAGGGCCTAGGTTAATGAGCAAATACACATGAGGATAAATACAAGAAATACGCTCTTCAGTAGAAGTCAAGAAAGGATAGTTGAGGTTGGAGATTAAGGACAAAAATTTTCCAATTATATTCAATTAATTATGCTATTACACATACCAATTAATATACAATATCCTATATTATAATACATAATATATAATAATATACAAGGTATGCATATAAATGATATACAAATTTTATGTATATATAAATTATATGTACATAATTTACTATTGTGGGTCTGGCCAGTTGTACCTGCATAGGTGTGTATGTGTGTGTGTGTTTGTTATACCTGCATATGTGTGTGTGTGTACTGGGCTTTGAAATATTGCTTGGCTTTTTTTTTCTTTTTGCTCAAGGCTGGTGCTCTACCACTTGAGCCACAGCACCACTTCTGGATTTCTGGTGATTTATTGGAGATGAGAGTCTTATGGGCTTTTCTGTCTGGGCTGGCTTTGAACCGTGAACCTCAGATCTCAGTCTCCTGAATAGTTGGGATGACAGGCGTGAGCCACCGGTGCCCAGCTCTGAAATGATTGCTTTTATGCCTAAGTTACAAGAGACCAGCAGTGCCAGTGTGGTTCCTTTAGAGTTTAAAAGCAGCTTAACTATTAGATCAGCTCTCTGGAGATAATACTAAGGAATTACAAAAAAAATATATTACTGTCTTGGCTTCATACATTCGCACCAGAATATCAGGGGTTAAAGGGGGAAGGATGGAAGAAAGAAGACAGGAAGGAAAGAACACAGTGGTAAAATTAAAATACTTCCTGGACCAAATGAAGAAAATGGAGGAGAGAGGAGGTGTTGGGAGAGATGGGGAGATGTATGGGAGAGAAAGATGCATTATCTTCACAGACCTCTCTGTTGAATGGTAACCCCTTTGCACAACTACTTAAAGATAATAAAAAAATATATATTCCAAAAAAGAAATAATGGAGAGAAAGACCACCAGGTCTAAATCCTGTCTTCATTTGCTCCGGTGTACTAGCCCCAGGGCTTCAATACATTATATTGTTCTGTATTTTTAAATTTGGGGATTGGTTGATATTCGGGTGATAATCGCATTCTGATAATCACATCGCGGTGATTGAATACAGCCGGATGCCGAAGGCGTACACGGCAGATTATCTCCCTTAGCATCTGCCTCCCTACCTTGCCGTCTGCTGTATGCACTGTAGAGATAAAAAAAAAAAAAAAAAAAAAAAAAGCTGTGGACTGCATTTCCAAGACTACCTTGAAGCCAGATCCCGGGTGTCATTTAGAATAATCAGGTAACTCACACAAGATTTAAATTCAGAGCTCAGAAAGAAGTGAAGAGAGGGACCTCGGAACTTCAGAGCTCGGTGTCTGCGTGTGACATCTTTCTTCCTGTATCACAGCAAGCAGTGTGTTTCCCAGACCAGCAACTACAGTCCCGGCTCTTTTCACAATTCCAGCTAATAATCCATGATCATAAATTCCCAAGTTTTTGGAGCAAAGGGGTCCCGTTAGTGTCCAGATCAGTCGTTAGTTCTGGGGGATTGCAGGAGGGGTCGGAGTTTTGGAAATACTCAAAAAGACTCAGACGGTAGCTTCATATCTCTGTGCTTCCAATGATTTCTCTAGCATTAAAATCTTTATTAATGGCCTTTATGCAGGAAATAACTTAAAATAATTCCGGTTCATTTACAAATGGACCCTGATGAAAATGAGCACTCCGAGTGGAGTTAAAGGAAATAAAAAAAAAAAAGTTGGGTGATTTTTTTTTAATTCTTTGGTTAAAAACGACATGCCAAGATAAAATATCAGTAAAAGATGACAGATGAATGGCTAGATAGAGAAACAATAAAGAGATGGATAGCTAGATAGATGGATGGCTAAACAGATAGGTAGATACAGAGATAGAGGGTAAATAGATGGATAGGTTTCCATGGATGGGTAAATAGATAGATCCACAGGTAGATATGTAGATAAACAGATGGAGATAGGTCTATGGATGTATACATAGATGATGAATAGAAGAACCGATGGATAGATAGATGGAGGATGGAGATGATAAACAGATAGACGATAAATAAATTGATGGTAGGTAGATGAAGGTAGAGATGGATAGAAAGAAAGATGGAAAGATAGACAGATAGGTAGATTGATAGATGATAAATAGGTGGATGAATGGGTGCATCGATGGATGGATAGATGGAGGATAGAGGAGATAGAAGGATAGATGGATGGATAGAGAATGGAGGTAAACAGATAATAAATAAATAGAGAATAAGTAGATGGAAGGATAGATGAGTAGATGGAATGATTCATAGACAGACAGACAGACAGACAGACAGATGATAACTAGGTGGACAGATGAATGCATAGACAGATAAATGAAGAGAGATAGATGGATGGATAGATGGGTAGATAGATAGTTGATAAACAGAAGGCCAGATGGAGATGAATAGAGAGATGGATGGAGATGATAGATGGGTATGTACATAGTAGATAATCATCCTTCAAATGTTACATATGTGGCTGGGAAGGTGGCTCAGTGGTAGAGCGCTTGCCTTGCATGCCTGAGGCCCTGGGTTCGATTCCTCAGCACCCCATAAGCAGAAAAAGCCAGAAGTGGCGCTGTGGCTCAAGTGGTAGAGCGCTAGCCTTGAGCTGAAGAGCTGAGGGACAGCGCCCAGGCCCAGAGTTCAAGCCTCATGACTAACAACAACAACAAAAAAGAGTTAGGTATGGGGAATACATTTGAGAGAATTTAGCCAGCCATTATCAGTTTACCCAAAGGCAAGAAGAAGCTCGTCTCCACAACTAAATCTCAGTTTCCCAGAAAAGCGAACTCCCTGGCTAATTGTGTGTGTGTGTGTGTGCGTGTATATACACATATATACATATACATATATATACACACACATACACACATATATATGTTTGTATAATAATCATATATAATGTATCATACAAAATAGATATTAAATAAATAATATATACAATATATTATATGAATAACTATTGTGTAAATAATAGGCAATAGAAAACACGCCCCATGCTGCATAATATATAATGATATGTATACATGCCATATTAGTCACACATGTTATACAGAATGTTTTGGCTGAGCAGTTACGTGAAGGTGTTTCAGTCCCACGAGTTGGATTCTGAGTACAGAGTATCTCGATCCACATCGCCTTTCCGTGGCTCTTCCCCATTTCCCCTCCCCTTCCAGCCTTCCAGTCACCTAGTTCTATTGTCACACGATCTATCTGGGCTTTGATGGTCCCATGGGCTCTCCTTTCTTCCTTCCGCTTGACACCATGTATGTGAAGTTGACACAGAGCCTCAGGGATCACAGGAAACAAGTATTGTCCTCAATTTCTCCCCCTCCTCCTTTTCCTCCCCCTCCCCCCTCCCCCTCCTCCCTTCCTCCCCCTCCCCCCTCCTCTTCCTCCTCTCCCTCCTGCTCCTCCCCCCCCTTCCACCCCCCCTCCTCCTCCTCCCCCCCTTTCCCCCCTCCTCCTCCCCCTCCTCCTCCTCCTCCTCCTCCTCCTCCTCCTCTCTGTCTGTTTGTCTGTCTGTCTGTCTCTGGGGAGGCAGTCCTGGAGCTTGAACTCAGGGCCTGGGCGCTGTCCCTCAGCTTTTTCCCACAAGGCTGGCGCTCTACCACTCGAGCCACAGCTCCACTTCTGGTTTTTCATCTTTCACTGGAGCAAATCCCTAGGTGAGCACCTCACTGGCAGGCTGGATTCGAACCCCAGTCACCAAGACAAAGC
Source organism: Dipodomys spectabilis (assembly GCF_019054845.1). NCBI lineage: Eukaryota > Metazoa > Chordata > Mammalia > Rodentia > Heteromyidae > Dipodomys > Dipodomys spectabilis. The sequence goes on from NW_024871108.1 coordinate 147,122, forward strand.
AAACAAGATCAGAATCGTATTTTCCAAGAAGCATACAGATGTACAAAGCCAGCCACAAGCTACTCCCAGGGTCCTGGGATTCTCAGCACAACTCCGTGTTGGCTACTGCGGAAGGAATGGGTGTGAATGAACAGATGGAGAGGAAGAGGAAGAAGGGCAGGTACCACGGTGATACCAGCCAATCACAGAAGAGCCTGAGCCAGCAGCATCATTGGGGATATTTGAGAAGCTGGGGGGGGGGGGCGGTGTCCAGCTAGACTGGGTGAGTATGGGTATGAGGAGAGAAGTTACACGTGAGTGTGTGCCATTCATTGTCCACATGGGCGTGTGTTCACTTTAGGGGGGCTGATTAATTTGAAGGACTGTTTGTGGTAAACTAAAGGAATCAACGGGTGACCTGGTGGAAAGATTGGACACACAGTGGATGTGTGTGATCTTCAACACCCCTCATCGGTCTGCAATTCAATAGATGAACCATAGAGTTCATCGTGTGTGTGTGTGTGTGTGTGTGTGTGTGTGTGTGTGTGTGTGTAAACTCACCATCTTGTTCCCTGGTTGTGGGCACCAAACTAGTCATCCATAAATATTGGTTACTGTCTTTACTGTGTGCTCTGCTCTGAGCAAAAACCACCCGTGTTCTATTTCCACGTTGACTCCTGGTGAACTTCAACACAATTGAACTTAAATACTTTGCTTAACATGAAGAAACACCACCCCACAAGAACAAAATCACCATCCACCAACCACCCCCCCAAAAAAAAACCAAAGCCAAGCAAGACTCATCTTATAATTATTTCCATCTTGAAACATTAGACATTAATTTAAAAGTTATTTAACAGAGACTCCATTTCACTTCTAATGATTGGACTTCATGCCTCAAATCTAGATAGAAGAGTGAATGAATGGATGGATGGATGGATGGATGGATGGATGGATGGATGGATGGATGGATGGATAAGGATATTTTTATTTCATGCTAAGCAAATGATACCAGTCACTAGTTTGTAATTTGGGATGGTGGTTGATGGTGATAGTGGAGAAATTTCATTATAGGTAAGTGGCAGAGGGAAAAATTCAGGGGCATTTGCATGTTGGATTTCGGTAAATAAATGGTAAAGTTCATTGATAACAGAAGCCATTATAATTCGAGTAAGATTATATTCTCCAGTAGGAGAGATAAAGCGTAATGAGAGCTAGTTTGTTATTACTTTATCAAATACCTTGCTCTCGAGCTGATAAAACTCTCTCTCGAGACAGAAATGACGGTAGCCATTCCTAGTGATTTCCAAAATCATTAATATCAGCATTTAAATGAGTTTGTGATGTATTTAACGCAGGGTGAAATAAGTACCTGGTGCTTTCATAAAACCCGGGGAACTAAGTTATTGGAGACAATAAACCGAATTCTATTCAGCCTGGACAGATGCAACGTGAAGATAATTTCCCATTAAAACAAAACCATGGCCCTTAATGACATATTAATTAGGTTACTTATAAAAAAGGCAAACTCGTATAGCAATTTTATTTGCTTTTTTAGAGGGTAGGTGGGTGGGGATGTGAATACAAACATATTCACATCATCTTTACAGATTATGTTTGCACTTATTTACTTCTCCTTATATATATGTATATATATTGTATTTTCTTCTCCTATCAGTTCATTTTGTATACTCTCTCCTAACCTGAAAACTGTGGGTGGTGATTTCTATTTTGTTTTTCTTTTTCTTTTTCTTTTTCTTTTCCTCCTCCTCCTCCTCCTCCTCCTCCTCCTCCTCCTCCTCTTCTTCTTCTTCTTCTTCGTGTGTTTGTTTGTTTTTGTGTGTGTGCCAATCCTGGAACTTGAACTCAGGGCCTGGGCGCTGTCCTTGAGCTTCTTTGGCTCAAGGTTGGCATTCTACCACTTGAACCACAGCACCACTTCTGGCTTTTTCTGAGTAGTCTAATGGAGATAAGAGTCTCACAGACTTTCTTGCCCGGGCTGGCTTCGAACTGCAATCCTCAGATCTCTGCCTCCTGAGTAGCTGGGATGACAGGTGTGAGCCATCAGCGCCTGGCTTTATTTTTTTCCTTAATTATCTTTAAGCAGTTGTGCAAAGGAGTTGTCATTCAACGAAGCAGTGTATGAACACAGTGCATTCCCAGTACATGTCTCCTCACATTCTCCCCCAACTCTCCCTCTACCCCCCCCTCCACCCCCATTGTGTATTTCTTGACTTAAACGATAGTATCTTTGTTGTTGCTGGTGTTAGTAATGGGGGCTGAACTCTGGGCCTGGGCGCTGTCCCTCAGCTCTTCAGCTCAAGGCTGGTGCTCTACCACTTGAGCCACAATGCCACTTCCATCTTTTTTCTGCTTCTGTGGTGCTGAGGGATTGAACTCAGGGCCTCATGCATGCGAGGCAAGTGCTCTACCACTGAGCCACCTTCCCAGGCCCCTACTATCTTCTATATGTGTGTATAATTACCCGAATGCATTTTAATTGCCAGTCTTTGTTGCTATTCTATAAAAATTGATTCATCCTCTCGAAGTAAATTCAATTCGATCGTTCTATTGCTCAGGTAAAAGTTTACAGAAAGTAAAAGAGAGAGCCTGGATTTAAGATACCTTGAAAGAAATTCCACTACTACTTAGAAAACTTCGACACACGTGACACACACAATTCTTAAAATAGGAGAAAACAGTTGAAAATGTCTACCCCCAAAGAATGCATGGCACTTTTGTCACGTATTAGCACAGAGATGACATTTTATGAATATTAAGGAAAAAAGGAGAAATGCTTTTGATGCATAAATATTTTGTTAGCCTGACTTTTGTATCTGGGTTGGCAGGTTGATCTGAATTTCTTTATATTTTTTAATCCCAAGAAAAGCAATACTTTATGAATTGTTTATTATTTTAGAGGGAGAGAGAAACGACACACAGTCCATTATTATAAACACATTATTGGCTTATAGTAGCTTTTCTGTTAGCTCGTAGAATAAATATCTATGGTCATTCTCTGGGTATGAGGCAACCATTTTATTTAAATTGTATTTAGTTTTAACTGTTGAAGTTTGTGGTTGTAATGGTGATGGGCCGAGGGGTGACAGTGACATTGGTCAGGTCCTGAGTGCATTTCTTTATTGACCATGTCCCCCCTTCCCTCGCTCTCTCCCCCAGTGTTTCCCTCCCATCCCCATCCACGAGTGGTAGAGTTCATTCTCTACCTGGTGTCCAGTGAGGACCGTGGCTGCCTTGGTTCCCCCTTTTCTCCAAGAACAGTTTTAGGAACAAATAATGCAGACATTTCAAGATCTTTTAAAGTCTGCATCAATTAGGGAAGGTGATAACCTCAGTAGAGAAGTAGCCATTCATTCATTCATTCATTCATTCATTCATTCTTCAGTCTACCATTGTCAAATACCTCACAAATCTCCTGAGTGGCACCTGATTCTGGAGTCTACACTTGGTACGAAGCACACTGTGTCTTGGAGATCTTCATTCACTGGTGGATTTCAGTTGCTTAGGGGTGGAGCCAAACTGGCCAGGAGAAGTAGAACCATCACAGGTTTTGCTCAAGCATTTCGCCAGTTGCATTGTTGGGAATCCACAAGAACTCTGGACATGCCAAGGGTCAACAAGGATGGGGAGACACCAGGAAACTTCCAAGAGGGCGGCTGGAGTGTAACTCGGAGAGATCACTCTGGAAAGCACTTCAGCAGCTCCTGCAAACATTGAGCACGTGGCCATGATGTGATGTGGTCTCTCTTCTGCCAGTTGCTCAGCTAAAAGAGGTGTCAGTGCATCGATATGCAAGCACCCATGCGCAGAAGTTGCTAGTGGCTGTGTGTGTGTGTGTGTGTGTGTGTGTGTGTGTGTGTGTGTGTGTGTGTGTAAGACAGAGAGAGAGAGAGAAAGAAAGAGAGACAGAGTATGCTTGTATGAGTGCACATGCTGGTTCCAGGGCTTGAAAATTCATGGCCTCTCATTCTTTCTTAGCTGCTTTCTCAAGGCTTGTGCTCTACCACTCGAGCCACAGCGCCACTTCTGGTTTTCTGGTGGTTCATGGGAGATCAGAGTCTCACGGGCTTTCCTGCCTGGGCTGGCTTTGAACTGTGGTCCTCAGATCTCAGCCTCCTGAGTAGCTGGGATGCCAGGTGTGAGCCACCAGTGCTTGGCTAACAATTCTATCTTTACTAGCCCAGAAATGGAAAATAATCTAAATAAATATCACCTGGTGAGCAAGTTTTCTTTAGAATGGGTTAATTTTTAAGAAAATTGAAATGGAGAAATTGAAATTCTTGAGCTATAAAAATGGGAAACTTAGATTTAGAAGCGGAAAATTTCTTTAAAATGTGTTGATTTCTTAAAAAAAATAATTTCTTAACACGGAAAAGGGAGGGAAGAAGGGTGAATAAAGGCAATCTTGCTATACAGTAGACACCCTGGGGGGAAATAATCTACATAACTTGGTGGGCAGGGCCAAGAGGGGAAAACTGGGGAGAGGGAAAGCCAACGGGGGAACATTGTTCCAAAAAAAGAAAAAAATAGCAATGTACTCATCAGCTGACTAATGAAATGGTAACCCTTCAGTACCACACCTTGATCATATCAATAAAATTATTTTTTAAAGAAGAATAAATGTACAGGTTTATTGGGGGAAAAAAACCCATCACCGTTCTGTAATATGTACTATGTATGGATTAAAAGCAATAAACTCCTGATAGGCATGATTTCAGGGTGGAACCGGGTAAAACCTATATGGGGGATAAAATAAGTTATTGGGGGTGCATGTAGTAGATGATCCTATTTATACCAAAAAAATAAAAGAAAGAAAGAAATGCTACAAAATGAAAAGTAGACTCAGGTGCTCCAAAGATGGGTTGGGTAGATAAAGGAGGAGCCAGCAGGAAGAGGGGAAGATTTCCCAGGGATCCTTTCATAGGCTGATGGAGAACCCCATTACCTTAGGGTGACACAGCTTCCATAGGACAAACTGTACCGACCTGCACCAAAAATCCCACCAAAATACACGTCATTCTTGAGTGCAATATCACCTGGTCTCTTTTCAAGGAAAAGAACCAGGCAAAGGTTACTTTTATTTCTTCTCCTTGTCTCCTCTCTTTGGCTTTAGTATATTCGTGGAGAGATCACCTTGTGATCAGGTGAGGGATTTCTTCTCCAGTGATTGGGACAATTATTGGTGTGCCCTACCATGAAATCTGAATGATATCCCTTGGATCAATTCAGGCCGATAGCGTGGTTGTGAAAAGTTTGGAAGAGACCTTTGGTGTGTAAGTGAGGAATTGACCCAGCTAAAGTCCAAAAGATGACAAGTCCTGATATGGTAAAGATGCCTGCACAACCATGTTCATTGCTGCACTCTTCACCCTAGCCAAGGTACAGAAACAGCCCAGGTGCCTTGCAACACATGTGCGCCATTTTTCTTAATTTTTCTTTTTTGAAATTTAATTTCATGGTCGAGGTGCTGTGCAGAGGGGTGACAGTTACCTAAGTAAGGAGATGAGTACATTTCTTGTCGGATAGAGTTACCCCTCCCACTTTCCCTCCTCTTCTCATTCCCCTTCCCTCAAGTTGTAAAGTTCATTTCCAACATACTGTCTCGTGAGTGTCACTGTTACATCTATTTACCCTTTCTCCTCTCTCATCATTAGCAATATATATATATTTTTTCTTAAAACAATCATTAGGTAAGTCAGTATCTATCAGAGATGTGGATTTATGCTTACACGCTAAGTCTTGGCCAAAAGAGGATTCTTTCGTCTAGACTTAGCAACCTACCGAAGTCTAGACTGGCCTGCCTTCCAAAATAGAAGCCTTGCTTAACACCATGGTCACTCAGAATTCAGCCTTCCTGACCGGACAGGATGGATGAGTAAAGAATGAACAAAGTGAACCATGTTATTAGTAAAGATACTTTTTTTTTTTTTTTGGCACTTGTTTTCTTTAATCAGAAGTATGTTTTCGGATTCTGCATGGCTGTTTAGTGACAGAGATAACATTTCCAACACTTGTAGGCCCATTGATTTCCTTGCTGTGGGTGGTTTTAGAGTCCCCCCCCCCATAAAGTACACACACACACACACACACAACACACACACACACACACACACACACACACACACACACATGAGGCTGTGACACAAATTGGTTGGTGAGTATAGTGACAAACTGTGGACTGGCTGCATCAATTTCCCGTAGAACTAGTGATCTTCAGATTTGTTTAATACGTTTCCCTGTTTGATCACTGGGATGTCCAATATCCAAATACTTCTTTATTTTTAAAATGGATAGGATCTGTGTTTATTGTATTCTCTATTTCTGCTCTCTGATGTGTGAGGTAAAAGCCATGCAAGCTACCCAGTCTAGCAAATGCACACCACCGAGATTCATCCATCTCCCTTTTATCTTCCCTTTGTCGCCACCAACAGTAACCTTGAGGAAATCGCTCCATCTCTTTGTGGCCCCCTCATCCTTTGGCTATAAAACTTGGATAATGATACTAATCTCGCTGGATAAGAAGGAGATGTTAATGCTTGGGAAGCTCCAGAGATCTTCTAGATAAAGTAAACTAGCACAGAATTGCTAATATGAGAGGAAAAAATTCCTTCCTGACAGACTAGGCCTCTCTCTCTCTCTCTCTCTCTCTCTCTCTCATCATTTCAAGACACTTATAAATGGGAATCATTGCATATACTTCATTAACATCATTTTAAATTAGCCTCATGGAAATGAGTTGAGAGGGAGACAGAGGATTTGGGTGTAAGGACTATCAATTACTCCATTAAAATAATGAACTTCTTTGTATGTTTTTTAAATTTTTTGTAAAAATTACTTCTGGCTTTGGCTGAAATGTAATGTACTCAGGCAAAACAAAACAAAACAAAAAACCCTGAGAAATTGTAAGTGCATACTCACTAGATCTTACATCCCATGATAAGCCTCGAAGACTTTAAAGAAAACATTCAACTGATCCGAGTTTTATTTTCGGACAATGACAAGATGGAGCCAGGATTCGATTTGAAGATAAAGATATTGGGATGGAAGGGGGTAGCGTATTATCCGTATTTCCAGCGCCATCGAAGCTGAGCAAGGCAGATCCTGAGTTCAAGGTCAGCCCTGGGGTTCAGAAACTATTTTAAACTAAGTTGGAATTGAAAGTAGTAGTCGTGAAAGAATGAACAAATCCACAGCAGTGGAAGAGGTTTTTGCAACGATCACTAAAGTAGAATGTAAGGTATCAAAATTTAGGGTTTTTAAATAAAATAATACAGGGAGAGAAGCGCACAGCGTCCCCCGTTTGTGTATTTTTTTTTTTAAATATGAAATCCACAAGGTCCCATTTTAAGAAACCAAATGAAGGAGGAGGAGGAAAACCTACACCAAATACTAAGGAAATGGAAGGGGAAAAATAATAAACATGATCAGATATCAGCGAGGTAGGAAACTTTCAGGGGTGCGATGTCAGTGGAATGTTTGAAAGATGTTTACAGATCTGAAAGGGGGAAAAATGATACGCTTTCCTTCAGACACAATATGGTTATCTCGAAGGGGGGAAAAATCCAAGGAGTCTACCTAAAATGAAAAAGCAGAACATGTCCCCAGATACCTGATCAATATATATATATATATATCCAAGGCCATCATCCTGTGGCCTAAGAGAAATGCATAAGTGGAATCTGTGAATTTAACTGCACAGTACAATGAGAGTGGGAAAAATATTTAGGATTGAAATGGTTAAAACATCTACTGAGACCTCTGGCTGACCTGAAAAGGGGGAGGGGAAACCCACTGATTTTGGCAAAAGAGATACTTTTCGTGGTCATTGATTGAAATAGGTCAGGTGGGTCTAAATATGGTTATGAGTTCAAGGGAATCCCAGTCACAAGCTCAAGAGAGTAGGTGCGGTGCATATATACATTATAAAATGTATATATCTATGTTCTTCTGATGGACAAACGAAGCTAGAAGCCCAACCACATACAGAATTCTGGGCTTACTGGACCTTTAAGTAATCAAGATGACAGAGGAACAGCTTTATATAGAAAAATAACATCAAAGGCTCTTCAGTGGAGGATACTTTTTTCCCCCCAACACACGGTGTGGAGAAATATTGGACATCCTGTATCAGAAACTGACACGATCCATACACTTTAAAAAGAAAGCCAACAAACAAGGAACTGGGACAAATCATAGATCTAACTATCTATCGAGGAATGAAAATCCACTACAAGCCAGCAAGGGAGAAGTTAGAAAAAAAAAAAATCTATGTGGCCTTAGATTAGATGATAGATTTTTAGATAAAACACTAGAAGTCTAATCCATGAGAGGAAAAATAATAATAAAAAAACTAGATGAAGTTTGACTTGACTAAAGCTAAAATATCATGCTCTGAAAAGAAATATACGGAGCTAAATGGAAAAAGGTCAGCCACAAGCAGGAAGGAGAGACAACCCCGCAGGGTAAAGAAATTGCAGCAACAGTATAAAGACATGGAACCCACAGGCATTATGGGGATGATTGACTGATTCCACTCACCAGTGTCTGACTGATGTGTTTGGAGGTCTGCCAACAAACGTGAGAAAAGAATGATGTAATAATGTCACCAGCAATTGCTCAACGATTTCTCAGGTCACAGGGAAATAAGAAGGACCATCAAGTCGATAAGCATAGACAAGGCAGCCAGTTGACCAATGGCCGCATGAAGTTAAGAACTGACCATTGTGGATGGGGGAGAGGGTTCAGGTGTGGAATGGGGTAACACAGATTGAGATATATTGGGGTACAGACTGCTTTGTCAAGTTGCAAAAGAAAAAAGAGTCAACACGTAAACTAAGTTTTACTTAAAGAGGAAGGGGAGGGCGGGGGGGGGGTGGGAATGTGGAAAGGAGAGTCAGGGATCAAGCTCTTAAAGATAATAATTAGGGGCTGGGAAGGTGGCTCAGTGGTAGAGTGCTTGCCTCGCATGCCTGAAGCCCTGGGTTCGATTCCTCAGCACCACATACGCAGAAAAAGCCGGGAGTGGCGCTGTGGCTCAAGTGGTAGAGCGCTAGCCTTGAGCTGAAGAGCTGAGGGACAGCGCCCAGGCCCAGAGTTCAGGCCCACGACTGGACCGCCCCCCCCATCCCCAAAAAGATAGTAATTTAAAAAAAAAGAGAATTGACAACTGGGAATGAGGGACAATGTCAGAGGGTGTGTTTTCTGGTGGTGAAAAAAGATGAAATAAAGAGTTCACGTGGCAGCATACCCCTGCCCCAAGCTTGTAAAACTTCTAATAATAATAATAATAGTAATAATAAAAGAAATCCTAATTCCTATCAAGATGCCTCAGGAATATTCCTCCAAAGTGTCATCCCAAACAAAGAAATGACAAACCAAGCAAACAGAAAAGTAGTAGTAGTAGCAGAAGAAGAATAAGAGGAGGAGGAATATAACATTATATTATATTATAATATAGTTATCATCTTATAATATAATATTTTATATAATAGAATAACATTATAATATAATATGTTATGTAATAAATATATAATTAGTATATTACAATCATTAATATATAATAATGTAATTAAATCACATAATTAATATATTATATAATTAATGTATTATAATATATAGTATAATATGTTATATAATAAATATATAATTAGTATATTATAATTATTAACATATAATAATGTAATTATATTACATAATTAATGTATTATGTAATTAATATAATGATATATAATATAGTACATTATATATACTATATAATTATATGAGACATATTATAAATGAGATATTGTATATATGAGATGTGTATATGATTATATGTATGATATGATGATATATTATATGTAGTCAAGTGCATGATGCAAACTTGGCCACATAGGAGAACCACATTTTATCATTCTTTTTTAAAAACTGCAAAAAAAAATCTGGTTATTTGATTCATGAAGATAATAATTCATGAGGATAATAATCACACAATTTCCTCAACGATGGCACAATGGAATAAATGTCCCCACCAAAGCCGGAGCCATTCCCCCCCCAAAAAAAATAAAAAAAAATAAAATAAAGGAATCAGGAAAAGAAGAAATTGGAACTTAAATAAGACCTTGAAATTCCAGCTTGTTTCGCTTGATTAAAGCGAGAAATCCGTGGAGTTCCCTGGACTCATCGTCTCTTATTCTTTTCCACCCCTGCCTGACATTTACAAGAGCAAATTTTATTTCCCTCTCTCCCTTTTCCCTTCAAATAAACGGGCGAGGGTGAAAACATAAAGGTGAGTGTTTGAAGATCTGATTTAGGAGGCGCGTGGTTTATTGGATCCCATCCCCAGTAAAATTAAATCGGTGTGGTGGACGAGGGGGTTTGACAAATGAGTGGTAGGATCCAGGTTCTGAGGCCTGGTGGTGTGTAGTCCCTGGGGTAGACTGAGTCTGAGCGGGTAAAAAAAACCAGCCAACAGAGTGACAGTCTGGGTAGCAGGATGGAAGTCCTCACAAGACCTTCATCCCTTTGGGGAAAAAATGGGTAGAGATCCATTTATTTATTCACTTAGTTTTTAGTACATTCAAAACCCATAAGGTACTTGGCCACCAGAGTCAGAAGGACACAGTTCATATTATCTGCTGCTCCACACCAAAAAACCCCAGAGTTTAGCCACACACCGGTGGCTCACGCCTGGCATCCCAGCTACTCAGGAAGCCGAGATCTGAGGATTGAGGTTCAAAGCCATACCTGGGCAGGAGATTCCATGAGATTCCACTTAGTCACGAAAAACCTGGAAGTGGAGTTGTGGTTCAAATGGTAGGATGCTAGCCTTCGGGTCAGGGATCGATGCCCAGGCTCTGAGTTCAAGCCCCAGGACCAACATGTGCGCACACACACACACACACACACACACACACACACACACACACACACACACACTGCATTTAAATACATAAGTGTTTTATTTGTGGCATAACAACATGAAAATATAATAAAAAGCTCCCCATTAGCTTCACAAAACCCCCTATGTCAAATCCTGCTCATATTTAGCAAATATGACTTGGAATCGTTTGGGAGCTTCTATAAAAGCAGATATAATATTGTCCGGTATATCCCTTAGGCCTTCACTGCCTGAAGCGCTTGACAGTTTGATTTTTTCATCTTGAAGAAACCCAGACTTTGACAATGCAAGCCTTACTTCATGTTATCTTTCTCTTAAGACGGTGCTATTTTATCATCAAGTTTAATACGCTTGAGAAATCCCTCAAAGCATCTGAATTTAGATGATCTAAAAATGAAAAGAATGCTCTGCAACACTCCAACTCCGTGAGAGCGAGGAACAGATGTTCGGTAATATAAATTAATTAACTCTACATTTTATTACACTGATTAGAGCATTTTTAAGCCCTTGTAATAGATCATCTCATTTAAAAAAATAGTCCTGAATTTTAGCTTCTTGTAAAACGGGTGTTTGTCTGGACTTCACTCCTTTTTGAAAAGCTTTTTTTTTTTTTGTCTTTCTAGGACTTTTCTTTTCTTTTCTTTTTTTTTTTTTTCATTTAAATAAATAGCAGCACCAGGAGGTAATTTTTAAATTCAGAAGTTTCTTCTTTAATTTTTTAAAAAATTCATTGGTGATGGTTGAACTCAGGGCCTGGACATTGTCTCTGAGTGCAAAGCTGGTGCTCTACCACTTGAGCCACAGCTCTACTTCTGACTTTTTGGTGGTTCATGGGAGATCAGAGTCTCTCGGACTTTTCTGCCCGGGCTGGCTTTGAACCTGGATCCTCAGATCTAAGCCTCCTGAGTAGCTGGGATGACAGGCGTGAGCCATCACCGGTACCCGGCCAGGAAGTGCATTCTTCATAACTAATCAGCCATTTCTGTTTTCCTGATGACCTGCAAACCCATTTTGCAGGTGGAAGCCAGCTTAGTCACAGGTGAGGTTTTCTGAATGTTTCCACTTGGGTTGGAGAGTGAAAAGACTCTGGGGGTGACCAGAGGAAATCAGAAGTAATTAGCTTTCCTGCCTGTGTGACCAGCTGGAATCCATCCACCAAGGGCGTTTTCCATGGAAGCTTCCAGCTCTGGAGCAAGGAAGAGACAAGGCGTGTCAATGTGGAGAACAAATAAACCTTAGCGGGAAGAGAAAAATGCATTGACTTCTCTAATGAAGAAGGAAAGGATTCCTTCTGGGTGAGTTTAAGAGAGAAACAAAGGAAAGAAAGAGAGAAAAGGAAAAGGAAGGAAAGGAAGGAGGGAAGGAAGGAAGGAAAGAGGGAGGGAGGGAAGGAAGGAAGGAGGGAAGGAAGAAAGGTGGGAAGGAAGGAAGGAGGGAAGGAGGGAAGGAAGGAAGAAAGGAGGGAAGGAAGGAAGGAGGGAAGGAAGAAGGAAGGAGGGAGGAAAGGAGGGAAGGAAGGAGGGAAGGTAGAAGGCAAGGAGGGAGGGAAGGAGGAAGGGAAGGAAGGAAGGAAAGAAGGTGAGCATAATGTAATAAAAGATTTCTTGGCTATTAATAAAAGGTGGATGTCTGAATGAAAGATATCTACAAAATAGATTTCCCTTTCCTTTTCTTCCCTCCCCTTCCCTTTCCCCTTCTCTTTCCCTTCCTCTTCTCTCTTCTTCCTCCTCCAGCACCTCATTCTTTTTCTTCCTCCTCCTCCTCTTCTTCTTCCTCCTCCTCCTCCTCCTCCTCCTCCTCTCCTTCCTCCCCCTTCTCCTCCTTTTCCAGGAATCAGCCGCATTCATTTTGGACCTAATTCTTATTTCATTTATCTGATTAAAAGGAATATTTGAGGCTTGTCGTTCTGGATCATGTGAACGAATAAAGACAAGCAGCCATAAATTCACCTTTTGTTCTGAAGTCCCTCCTACCCAGGCAGGAAATTGAAAAAGCCCAAGGAAGACTTAGACAAACTTCTCTGCAGAGCAGAAATTAAACTCCAAGCCGAGAACGAAGCTATGGCTTTCTTCAGAGGATGTGTAGATGTAAAGTCACGTGATTTTCTTGTTTGAAAAAAATGAGGTGACATTGTCCAAAAAGAAATGTTTTGCTTCCCTGACTTTGGTAACTGTAACCTCTCGGTCCCACTTAATAATAATAATAATAATAATAATAATAATAATAATAATAAATGTAATGGCTGCTGCTTTTGTTGATTTTAGTTTAGATTACTTATTCTTCCTAGATGATCGCTTCAATTTACACTAATTACGATTAATTATCAGCACGACGTACTCCTATTGATAGCTCTTTCTTATTCTATTGAAGTATGTATTATATAGTATGATTTTTTCCCCAAAGCTATACTTTCTTTGTGTGTTATTTTTGATGCATTGCTTACTTGGGCAAAAGAGCTACTATGAATTTCGTATAGTTTATAACTTGGTGGAGGCAAATGCTAATTTTTATTTTTTTATTTTCGTTTTTATTTTAGCTAATTTTCATTTTTTTATTTCATGATTTTAAAACGAGGAAGGTCTGAGCAGGGATCTAAACCGTCACAATTAGAATGAGGAAGAGTTGGGATAAAAGTTTGGTAAAAAAAAAAAAAAAATTTCCTTGTAATAAAATATGAAGTTTGCAGGGCCAAATCCAGAAAGAGCATTTTGAATATAATAATAACAACAATAATAATAATAATAATGCTCTCATTTGAAGGTACTGCTATGCAAATGCGGTCATTTATTTGAGAGCAAGAACTCTTTTATTCCGACATTCAGAAAATGACTTGAACTGGGTAAGCAGGATGAATTGGATAAATGGATGGATGAAAAGTCTCAATAACGAACTCCTTAAATCCTTCAGTTAGAGAAAATGATCAGGAGAAATGGGCTCGTTATATACCCCGCGTCGAGTCGTTTATATACCTCAACGGTTTTTTTTTTTTTTTAATCGCCTCTAAGTCCTAAGCAAAGCCGGTTTGCTTTAGAATTCCAGTCACCGAAGATGATTTCTTCAGAAGAATCTTTAACCCCAGAGCCAGCATTGCTGAGCTATATAATTTATGTTAGTTACCGCAGAAGCGGAGAGGAGTTTCGCGGATGCATTGTTAGGCCACCCAAATAAATAAATAAGTAAATAAATAGATAGATAAATAAATAAATGGCCCATGCAGCTTCTATTTGTAGCTCTGGTGGAGAAGAACGTGGATCTTTCCATTAAGTCCTCTACCCTCATCCGCTTCCCCAAACCCCCCTCCAAAAAAAATACATAAACTATTTAATTCTGATTTTTAAAGAGCAAAATAATTGACTCTAACCCGAGAGCTCATTCATCATAGAAAGCGTCTGAATCTGCCACTTCAAGCGCTTGTTAACTCATTTCCAGCTGATAGCAGACAATCAAGGACCAGGTACTTGGAAAGTCTGGTACTTTTCTCTTAGGATACCTTTTCAAGTGTGAATCTTCAACCCATCTCCAGCCTCGGTAATAATCAAGTACCTCCTCTACCCAACTCCAAGGTTAGTGGGGAGGGAGGCCTCTCCACGGGTGTCCGTGTGTGAATTCAATCAGGCCTCTTCCTCGCAGGCCTGGAAGCTTCTGCGTATTTCTCTGACATGGTTGCAGCAATAACTCCTCTTGGAAAGCAACCTGAAGTGCAGAAGCACCGAATGAAAATGTCTACACGCTAACCCACGGAGAAAGCTTCCAAGTTGTATTTTCTTTGACTGTGCACACAGGCTGATCACATAAGTTAGCATGTAGGAGGAAGAATTGAATCTCCTCTCCATCACAGGGGGAAAATAAAGGAGCAATTCAGCATGCGTGCGTCTCTATGGGAGAGAGTTTACACACGGCATTTATCTAGGTATAAAATGGCTTCTGTAGAACACATTCCTGATGTAGGCTGATATAACACAATGTATGTATCTGTGTTTTTCAGGGAATTGTTCCTCATGAAAGTAGCAGAGAGAGTTAATTTAATGGCTTTTAAATGCCTAGTTCAGACTCAGCATTGTTTATTTATTGTTGTTTACTTTTTTAATTGATCATGGGGCTTGAACTCAGGGCCTGGGCGCTGAGCTCTTTTTGCTCAAGGCCGGTGCTCTACCACGTGAACCACAGCTCCACTTGCAGTTTTCTGGTGGTCTGTTGGAGATGAGTCTCACGGACTTTCCTGCCCAGCCTGGCTTTGAACTGTGATCCTCAGATCTCAGCCTCCTGAGTAGCTGGGATGACAGGTGTGAGCCACCGGTGCCTGGCTATTTTTGTTTTTGTTTTCAAACACACATACCTATACAGCTCTTATTACCTGTTAATGTACTTGGTTAAAATTAGCTACGGATGTGTTACTTGCATTATTGAACGAAATCCTGTTTTGCATTCGTAAAAATAGAAGGGAATCATCCAAAGTGCAGTTTTCAAGATTGCAGAGCTATGAAATACAGAGAAAAAATATATAGCTTGAGCAAAACAATGTGTATGTGTGTGTGTGTGTGTGTGTGTGTGTGTGTGTGTGTGTGCTGACCCTGGTGGCTTACACTCATGATCTAGGTTCTGTCCCTGAGCTTTCTGGCTTACCACTTGAGCCACAGCTCTACTTCCAGTGTTTTGGTGGTTCATGGGAGATAAGGGTCTCATGGACTTTCCTGTCCTGGGCTGGCTTTGAACCGTGATCCTCAGATCTCAGCCTCCTGAGTCGCTGGGATGACAGGCGGGAGCTACCGGTGCCTGACTTGGCAATTGGAAAGAAGGAATTTCTATTACCTAAGTGAACGATGTGTAAACTGGGAGCACTGCAGGAACAGGGGAAGGAGAATTCAATAGTTCATTTGGCGCCCGTGTGAGATCTGAATTTTGCCCAGTCAGAAGGACATGAAGAGACAAGCCAAGGAAATAAGAAATAACACTCAACAGGACCCGATGAACATTCTATGTGTATTTGGCCTGCAGGTCAGGAAAGAGAATCCTTCCAGCCCCCTGGTCTACAGCTGCTCGCCACACCGTGAATTATCTGACACAACTCCTGGATTTTGCAATGGGAGACTTATCAATGTGTCTGTCTATAAACTGATATACAGCGAAGACAAAGATGAACTCATGACAAGCCATGGAAACGGAGCCTACTTCCCTCTCTTGCAGAGTTTTGTCAACCCATGGGCCGTAGAGGAAGAGAAAGGGCCAGACACCAGTAGCTCACGCCTGTCATACCAGCTACTCGGGAGGCTGAAATCTGAGGATCACAGTTCAAGGCCAGCCCAGGCAGGAAAGTCTGTGAGACTCTAATTGCCGACGAAGCACCAGAAAAACTGGAAGTGGAGCTGTGGCTAAAAGTGGTAGAGCGCTAGCCTTGTGCAAAAAACAAAAACCCTCAGGGACAGCACCCAGGCCCTGAGTTCAAGTCCCAGGATTGGCATATGTGCACACACACACACACACACACACACACACACAGAGAAGAGGAAGAAAGCTGTAAAGTGTGACTCTTAAAAACAGAAATAGCATCAAATTTTTCTTTTTTCTTGTTTTTTGGAGTTCCCAATGTACTTGGCACCCAATTTGATCTAGATGCTTAGAGTTTCCAATAATTAATAATTCATTAATTAATTAGAATTATCTGCTGATGGGAAATGCAGGGAATTGAATAATTAAGAAAGTGAACCAGATTCCTCATACGATAGCGTTATTAGAGGCGAACAGCACGTCAGACAAAAGAGCGAAAAAGAAATAATGTTTCATCTTAATCATTCTTTTAAAAAACCCCTTTTAAACCTTCTTGGCAGTCTATTGGATCACTGGCTCTAAATATTCCACATCATTTGTTTGATTAGATTTTTATACGTTACGGAAGCACCAGGAATCTCAAATGCTTTGCAAAAGGAGATTGTAATTTATGCCCACCACCTTGCCAAAGTGTACACGGACTCCCCTTAAGACAAAGGCCTCAGAGCCAGCACGGTAGCTCACGCCTCTAATCCCAGCTACTCAGGAAGTTGAGATCTGAGGAGCCTGATTGGAAGCCAGCCCAGGAGAAAGAAAGCCTGTGACACTCATACCCACCAAAAAGCTGGAAGCAGAGCTGTGGTTCAAATGGTAGAGCAGCCAGCCTTGAGCTAAAAGAGAAAAAAATGATCAAGGACAGCACCCAGGCCCTGAGTTCAAACCCCAGGATGGGCACACACACGCAAAAGAAATAGGACCTCAGATTGCAAATTCATTCATTCATGAATAAATCCATTCCACCAATCTTCTTGGGCGGAGATGATACCATCAATGCCTAGATTTGCCTGGGAAAGTTTCTTCCCGGCTGCTTCTAAGTATCTGGAAGCATTTGAGCCAAGAACTTTGGGGTGGAGGGAGGGGGGTATGGGGGGGGATACAGAAAGTCCCAGATAGACTCGGTTTCTCCGTGTGGGGGTGTAGGTGTGACTGGAGGCCCAGCTGCCGTTCTTACAGCAGTGAGATGATTCTCTTATTTTTCTAAAGATGAATTCCTTCACATTAATAAGGCAGATCTTTCGGTGGGGTTTTATTAACTAGGACAGACAGTTATCTTCAGTCACCGCATACCAATGAGAAACATGGTGTTTACTTGAGGTCTGTATTATGCGATTTTTTTTCTTTAGGAAGATGGGTGTAGATCAGAGAAATAACTCTCCCATTGGGTCCCTGGTTCATCTACAGGTGGTATATTCTATTTAAACAATAATAACAACAGAAGTCCATCTCCTAAAGGAGATTATATCATCATCCCCAGTGTACTTTTACTTAACATTTACCATCAACCTCAAAACATTTTAAAACCTTGATTGTATTTATACGCTGATTGGTCAGTGTGTGTGTGTGTGTGTGGCTTGAACTCACAACCACAGGCTCTCTTGTCTGTTTTCACTCAAGACTGGTGCTCTACCACTTGAGCCACACCAGCTCCACTGGCAGCATTTTGCTAGTCAAATGGAGATCAGAGCCTAGTGGACTTTTCTGCCTGGGTTGGCCTTGAACTACGATCCTCGGCTCCTGGCCTCCTGAGCGGCTAGGATTACAGGTGTGGTAATTTTCTTACAAGAGTCTTGGGGGTAACAATAAACATCAATATCTCCATTTTTGTGGCTTCTTGGGACAATCTTGTCTGTGAAGCTTACCACCAGGTTGCGCTGTCGTTTGTAAACTAAACCCAGACCATGTCTTAACTGTGGATTTCTAGCAAAATCATTAGACTGATCATAGGGATTTTTCTTAACATCTGACTTGAATTTCAGGAGACAGGAGATCATTAGAAAGGAGAAGACGCATCTCCATAAGCAATCATGGCAATGGTTTGAATCCTGTTGGAGAAATATACACATATATATACATATATAGTATACATATATACGTATATACATATATGTGTGAAAATTCTGGGTATCTACAGGAGTCTATTTCAACCTCTGGAAATGTGACAAAGGCTCAAAGGAAAAGGTAGTGCCTTGGTTAAATGACAAAAATATCAGGAGGGAATTCTACGGCCATTAAGTAAATATGGGAATTTTAAGAAAAAGAGCAAATACAAAATCTGGCAGCATACAAATGCAAAAGAAAAACTGGAATTTGGATAATAAAGAATAACCCCAAAGAGATATGTGTGTGTGTGGGTGTGTGTGAGTGTGTGTGTGTGCCTAGCCTGAGGTCAGGGCCTGGACACTTTCCCTGAGCTTTTTGCTCAAGGCTGGTGCTCTACCACTTGAGCCACAGCTCCACTTCTGGCTTTTTGGTGGTTCAATGGAGATAAGAGTCGCACAGACTTTCCTGCTTGGGTTGGCTTTGAACCACGATCCTCAGATCTCAGCTTCCTGAGTAGCTGGGATGACAGGTGTGAGCCATCAGTGCCCAGTTCCAAAGGTACTCTGAAGCGAATTAAATGTGTATAAAGGAATTCTATTTTTTTTGTTTCACTGTACTTCTTACATAGTTTAGAGATAAAGAAGTCATACTGGTATAAAGTTCAAATGAGTTATAAAGTTATATATTAATTATGAATCACTACGGTCATGACAAATGGAACCAGACTTTAACAATACACACTGTATTAACAAGATGAGACGCTTTTATTTCCTCTTCATTTTCTTTTTGTTGTCATTAGCTCTCAGCTCCTAGCTTACATAATTGTGTTCCATCTCTGTGACATTTTAGTCTTCAGTTTCTAAGTTGGTGGAAATCACATTTTTGAATGCATGCTGGTTGGGGAAAAAAAATAAAGTATGCGTTCGATGAAAGGAAAGTTGTCTTTTATTTTGAAAGGACCTATTATTAATCTATGGCATTGAAGATAAGTGTTTGGGTATTTGTACGTTTGGAGGCGTGTAAGGGTTTAGGCCTTTAGAAAGGGTCGCGGGCTGTGATGTTTTGCTTTGTTGGCTTTGCATTGCTTTTCATTAGGATGTTTCGAGATTGCCCAGCCCTAAGTCAAGGTTTTCCAGCTCTTACTTTGTTGCATTCAGGGGGAAAAAAAAAACCTCTTACTTTCGCACTGGTAATTTCAGCTTTTCCATAATCTTTCTCTTTGCCTGAGTTGAAGGATGTCTATTCTTCCTCTACACGCTTTACTTCGGTGTGAAGGCCATTTGTTATTGGAGAGAGAGAGAGAGAGAGAGAGAGAGAGAGAGAGAGAGAGAGAGAGAGACGCACCCTGCTTCAGTGAAGCAGATAAGATCTTTTTTAAATATATTCCTGAGATTTATTTAATAGGTTTGACCTTTTCTAGAAACCGTTCTTATCCATCATTACAGTCCATGATCAATCACTTTGTACTTCATCAGCTAGAAAACAGGCAAGAACTCGTGTGTGTGTGTGTGTGTGTGTGTGTGTGTGTGTGTGTGTGTGTGGAGGGTTTACACCCTTGTTACCTTCCAGAGTTTGGTATCAAAACCGTGTGGACAGCCCTACCAATTAAGGGGGGGACAGTCTCCAAATTATGGCCCAGGCTGAGATTTTTCGACAAGGTGGAGGTCACGAGGTGAATTTGCCTTTGAACCCAGGTTTTCCTTGAACCAAGAACGATGCCTTGATATTTTAAGGGCTTTGCTTAAAGAATGCAGAATTCAACTCAAATTGATTCTATATATAACATTATATATTTTCAATTTTCATTGTATAATATACATTATATGATACACATGGTTTATGTTATATGATATATATCTTCAATTTTCATTATATATCATACATCTCATATATAATGTGTGCATATATATATATTTTTTTTTCCAACTACCTGAGGTTGACAGAGCTAAGCATGGTTATCGAGTCATTTTTGTTTCAAATCTGTTGTGTTATTTTGGCATCATTACTCTCACTTGAAACAATGGGAAAGACTGAAATGAGTCCAAAAAGTGAATGTTTAATCTGGTGCTTTTTTTTTTTTTTTTTTTTGTCAGTCATGGGGCTTGAACTCAAGGCCTGGGCACTGTCCCTGAGCTCTTTCACTCAAGAGCTTGAACCACAGCTCCACTTCTGATTCCCTGCTGTCCCATTGGATATAAGAGTCTCACAAACTTTCCTGCCCTGGCTGGCTCTGAACCTTGATCCTCAGATCTCAGCCTCCTGAGCAGCTGGATGACAGGTGTGAACCGGTGCCCGGTTTAAGATGCTGCCTTGACCAGACATTCCACGCAAGTTCAACTCCATCAATTACATTTCCATCTCTAAAGATACAATAATTCAGGTTGGGAAGGTGGAGTGGTGTGTATGCCTCCTCTCTATGCAGATTCTCATCCGTCAAAGGTTAGGCTTGAACCGCTGCTGAATAATTTGAATAAGCCACACACGGTCATCGGGAAAATGCAGTTCAGAACCAGAGAACATCTCACTGTTGATAGTTGCAGATGACTTTGCTGTTCAAATGTCCTGTGGCATTTCGTTAAGTAATTGACTATGTACTTTTAATGAAGTACTAGTTAGGATGCTTTTTGTTGTTGTTGTTATCACTTTACTCATCTAAACTGTGTATGTGTCCCGGGTTGCTATTTGTATAAAACAATAGGCTGGAGACTTTCAATGTACAGTTAATGATTCTCATGGATTTTGGTTGGTCTATTGATACCCAGATCATCTCTATAAAAATGTCAAAATGGAAAAAAATACAATACTATAAAAGCATTATCAGTGACAACCAGCACACCCTCCAAAAAAGTTTTACTTATCCAGATGTTTTTCTCACTTGATGACAAATATTTGAAAACATCTGCTTGTCTAAATCTTTCACTTTTCATTTACATGTGAAATCACAACTCTAATTAGACATGTTCATCTGTTTGTAATAGAATAAATTATGAAATGCATTCACTAGGAGTGAAATATCCTGAATGTGCTATATGTATATATCTACATTATATATGTGTAATGTATATGTAGTATGTAATAGTATATCATTATATAGTGCATATATAATATATATATATACATTTATGTACACATTTATACACACATATAAATTATATATTACTATATATTATATACATCATACATAATGTATATATACATTTATATGTGTAAATACATTATATAAAGTGTATATGCATACAGTGTATATATACATTATATAGATGTTATCTATGTCATAAATACATTATATAGATGTTATATATACATTATATAGATGTTATATATAATGTATACACACATTATATATAACATCTATATAATGTATATATGTGTATACACACATTAAAAGCATTCAGCATATATATGCATACACATAAATGTATATAGACACACAGATACAGATTTATGCACACACCTACATATATATACACACACATACACACATATGTCATTATCCTTGCTACAAAGTGCTTGGTTTGGCTTTTGACATTTCTTGTTAGCTTTTAAAATAATAAGAAAGCATCCATGATTTCTACACTCACTAAATATGAAAATTCACTTGGTTTACAAAACCTATAACTCAGTCAGAGAGCTAACAGACAACAAAGAGAAGAAGGCCATGATACTAACTGATGGCTTATTTCTGGAAAGAAAAATATCGCAGAGGGGGAGGGGATGAGAAGAATAAAAGAAAATCTCTTGAGTTTTAGATCCATCAGAAGCTCTTTCTTCTGTCCATGGATTCTTTAACAACACCAACACCAACACACACACACACACACACACACACACACACACAAATTAAAGGATGAATGTGAGCATGTGAGCAATGGTGAATGCATTCAAGTTCCACAGGTCTCTTCCGAACCTGCACCAGCGCAGATAGACACACTCATCGTGTACAGGATATGTTAAGAAATTCCAGGGTGGAATTTCATTCAGTGGAGACTTCTCCAGGGGGAGAATGTAGTCCAGGCTGGCCATGTGGGATACAGGAAGCTCCAGGAAAGATTTCTACGGGTGCCTCATTGTGGGCTCCATCTACCCCTGGCCTTGACACTTGTCACCCAGGTGAGTTTTGAACTTCCACTTTGGCTTTTCCAACACCAAGTTTCTGAAGAAGGAGGTGGGAATTTCCCCTTCGCAGAACGATGATCAGAAGGAGGGAATTAGATCGTTCACTTCTAGCACGATGTCTCACGCAGAACTTTTAGCACATGCTAGCTACCAAGGAATAGAAAACGCAAGGAGATGGGTGGCTGGATATATAAGAAATACCATTTGGGAGAGCGTGCCCAAATTTAGATCTGTTAGAATACAAAGTCTTGTCTCCCTTGGTTTCCATATCCATACTAACTCATTTTCAAATACATAAAAGCATTCCTTAAGATAGAACTATTTTATTTTATTTTATTTTTTTGCAGATGCTATACAATTTTAAATAAATACAACATTCCAGCCCTGACTATAATCATGTCTTTGTTGTTTTCCCCAAACCTTAAATATTTCATTTAAATACATTTGGAAAGAATACACAAGGGCTCAGACTGTGCTTGTAACTTGGTGTATTTTAAAGCGGAATTTTCCAAACTGTTTTTGCACAAATAGCTCAGTTCCACCCACGAATCACTGAATCTATTTAGCATCTTTTGAAGAGGTGTAATTCTTTTTTTTTTTTCGAAAAATGTGACATTTGTTTTTGTGCCAATGCATTTGTCAACGTTAGTGTAATTAGCTCAAGTTTCATCAACAGGCTGGTACAATCTGTTCTGCAAGCAACTTTGAATTTTGAATTAGGGACTCCTCTCTGAGATATGATTTAAAGATCTTCTGAGTGAGGGGAAAGAGAAAAGAATATCTTTTAGCAAAATCGGAATGATTAAAAAAAAAGAGAATTCAAGCTGCATAATAAAAATAAATATCAAGATTTTTTTTTTTTTTAAAAAGGAGAGTATATGAACAAAAGTTTTAGGAAGCAATTTAGGAAGCAAAGTTCCCTGGAATTCTTACGTCCTCACAAACATGATGATTTTTGTTGCCTTATAAAATAACAGCCCAGTGCATTACACACACCATCTTTTTTCAAAAGAATCATTTTTAAGTAGTTGTACAAAGAAGGTACCATTTAATAAAGCAGTTTAAGAGTCCAATGCATCTTGATTAGTGTCACCTCCTGTAACATTCTTACCTGCCTTCAACCACACCCTTCCTTACTTTTCTGAATTTTGTGGTACAGACAACCAATTCTTTGTTGTTGTTGTTGTTGTTTTGTTGGTCGTAGGACTTGAACTCAAGGCCTGGGCACTGTCCCTGAGCTCTTTTCACTCAAGGCTGGTGCTCTACCACTTGAGCCACAGCACCACTTCCGGTTTTCTGGTGGTTCATTAGAGATAAGAGTCTCATGGACTTCCCTTCCCAGGCTGGTTTTGAACCACGATCCTCAGAGTAGCTGGGTTGACAGGCATGAGCTACCAGTCCTTGGCTACAATAAATTCTTGCCTGGAAATTCCTCTCATTTCTCCTTGGCCCTACTACCCCTTGTACTTACTCATTTCCTGGTGCTGATTTTGTTGGGCTTTGACTTAGTCTTTCTAAAGAATTATACTATTTGATCTCTCCAGAGGTTCTATTGCAGTTCAGTTAATTCATTTGTAACCCTGGCTCACCACCCCGTGTGTTTACTTGTAGATTTACAGGTGCATTCTAGCTCCCACGAATGAAATAACTTTTTTCCTCCTCAAGTCTTTCCATGTTCTTAAGAATGGTACAACAGCATTCTTTCTAATGGATGAGTATTCCACTGAGTATTGATACCACGTTTTCTTGATCCATTTGCCCATGGCGGGGTATCTGGGTGGATTCCATATCTTGGTTAAGTACTAATAATTAAGCTCCTTAGTTGTAGTGATTTTTCTCTGTTACATTAAAAGGCTGGGATAAGCCTTACATATTTTTTCCCCCAAGACAGATCTTAGAAAAACAAAACAAGATTTTACTCAATGGATGGAGTTAGGAGGGGAAATTGATGGAACATGGAGATATTGATCCAATTGCATTGTGCTCATGACCTGACTCATGGATTGAAACCCATTTATACAATTACTTAACACTAAAAAAAAATAACATAAATGATTTTATCCCATCACATATTCTTTTGGGGGCATACATGTCTTGTACTACTTGGGAAACAAAGAAGAGGGGGGAAAATTCTAGGCATGAAAAGGTAAAATTTATGCCAGGAAAAAATATTCAGCCTGTTACTTGGGTGGTTGGTTCCTTTGCTCTGTTTGGTTCAACGGTTCATCAATGGAGTCACAAGAAGTAGCAGGTGTTTGCATTTTCCTGGGATCACTCTGATTTAAGAATTGGGATTTGTTTCAGAAACCATGTGAACAGTCGGCATCTTTACTGTCAAGTTCCCTGTACACACACACACACACACACACACACACACACACACACACACACACCTCTCTTTTTTGCAGAGATCTGTCCTTGAAATATCAGGTGAGAGAAGAAAAAAAGAAGTAGACATTTTATGGAAAGCCAATCTTGCTGACAAGTAGTCAAAATTGCATAATAGAGAAAGACAACACCACCAGAGGGAGGGGGGTGGAGAGAGAGAGAGAGAGAGAGAGAGAGAGAGAGAGAGAGAGAGAGAGAGAGAGAGAGAGAGAGAGAGAGAGACAGCACTCAATTTCACCAATTATCTCAGCTCAGTGAAAGACCCTTGAATGAAAATTGAGGGTGAAAGGTGGGGAAGGAAATTGTGAAATCCTGTTAGTGGGTGGGAAATGTGGTAAATAGCGTGGCCAAATTATGCAAATGGAGCCACTTGTGTGGGGTTGAATACAGAGTGCTCTCCAACGTGTGCATTTATTCACCCTTAAATACCCTTGGAAAACCTGAACCTTGTTTTTTTTGTTTAAACACCTGAGGCTCATAGGAAGATAGAAGATGACCGGTATTAGAATAGCGTCAACTGGTTCCAAGGAAGAAGAAAATACAAACAAACAAAAACAATACAGAACTGACGCCATGTCATTCCACTGTTCGGGGTCAGCACTGACTTGGAAGTAAAGTCTGAGTAAAATAAATAATTGGGGATTAAATAGATAAATAATTTTGGATTAGAACAAATCATTCTCCCCAAGTGACTGAGTGACTCTGATCTTCTGCTTCTTCCTAATTCTAATTTATTTGCTTATATTCTCATAACCTCCTCCTCCTCCTCCTCCTCTTCCTCCTCTTCTCCTCTTTCTTCTTTTGTGCCAGTCCTGGAGCTTGAACTCAGGGCCTGAATGCTGACCCTGCTGTCCCTTTTGCTCAAAGTTATTGCTTTACCATTTGAGCCACAGCTCCACTGTAAGATTTTTGTTGGTTCATTGGAGAGAAGAAGAGTTCTTGTTTGTTTTACTAGTTTGGTTTCCATTTCATTATCTTATATTCTACAAGAAAACCATTCCCTTTTCCTCCTTTCTTTTGGCATATGTCTTTTTTCCCCCTAACTATTTCCTTCCCCCCAAAAATGCTCAAAGCTAGCCCTGGCAGAAAAGCCCAATGAACCACTCAAAAACTGGAAGTGGTGCTTGTGGCCCAAGTGGTAGGGCGCTAACCTTGAGTACAAAGAAGCTCAGAGACAGCGCCCAGGCCCTGAGTTCAAGCCCCACAGCTGACAAAATAAAAAAAGTAAAAATAAATACATGTTTATTGTAGGATTTCAGTTCCTTGATCAATATTGAGGTGGTTTGAACCATTTTGGAAAAAAAAAAATCATGTCTTGTTTCTTTGGTCCTTTTCTATGAGATGCTATTGCCTTCCAACTTTCAACAAAACAACGCAAGATCCGTCTGCAATGTGGGTTGAGAGGAGGAGGTCTTGGAACTTCCTTAAAAAATCAGAATTTTAATGTGGTCTTCATTCATCTTTGTGCATGGATATTGACCTGTGCATCAAGAGTAGGGTGAAGGGCTGCCTGTAGGGGTACACGCCTGTAATCCCAGCATTTGAGAGGTTGAAGTAGGAAGGATTATGTATTTGAGATGGTACTGGCACTCATTGGGAGACATGGATTTTAAGAAAAAAATCCAAATAATAAAAAGTGTGCTATGACAAATCTGTGAAGCTCACAGTCAGACACAGGTTTTAATGACAACAAGCAAAATTCCCGATTTCCTGGGACTTACCAAGTTAGATGTCACCGTAGCCTCTTGATTCGACTCTTTCTCAAATGACCCATCTTGAATACACTATTCTTCCCAAGGACCTGCTTTGTGTGGTTTTTTTTCCCTTCCCTCTCTCTCTATAATAAACATTTTATTTAAATCTGAAAAATTTAGTACTTATTCACTTCTACATCCCAGAAAAAAAAAAAAACCACGACCAACTCTAAAATATTCTTTTTCTCTCCAGGACTCCAGCCAGTTAGATTTGGGAGAAGTTGCCTGCAAAAGTCGTGAATTTACATCTCCTCTCATTGGCGACCAGGACACGGGAGCCCGTTGGAAATTATATCCTGAGTGCCTTTCATTAGCCATCCCAAAGTATGCTTCCGATTTCCTGATTATGCGATGCCTGCTGTATAGATTATTTACCCGATGGGAGAAACGGAGAGCATTAGAAAAGAAACATTTCGGAATTTCACTGAATTATTAAATGGGAGTTGAAGGATGATGATCGCCCCACATGACTAAATTATTAACCAATGGCTCCCAGATAAACAGCTACCATCTTAGCTCTGCTATCAACGGGGAAATCAACTGATGTGTTTTCATGCAAAGATGAATTCAAAAGTACTGGTCTAGGATAACTCTGGAGCTCCAGTCAAACATTAGCTCCCTTTGTATTCTTCTCTTCTCACTCCTTTGGCTAGTTCACTAAGTTCATGCTTTAAACTTCTATCTCCAGGCTCTTGGAAATTTGGATCAATGGAGTTAGCTTCCTAAATCAGTTTTTCTATCTGATTTCTAGATAAGCATCTCATAGTAATACTGATTGCATCTCAATTGGACACAGATTTATCTCTCTGTATTCTCTCCCTCGTGCTTTATTTCCCTAATGTAATTAAATGACAATCCCATATATCAACAAAAAGAAATCCATACCCTATTTTGTGTGTGTGTGTGTGTGTGTGTGAGAGAGAGAGAGAGAGAGAGAGAGAGAGAGAGAGAGGGAGGGAGAGAGAGCGCACTGGGACTTGAACTCAGGACCTTGAGCTCTTGCTTAACATTTCCACCCAAATCTGCTGCTCTACCAACCGAGCCACACCTCCACTTCAAGCATTTTGCTAACTCTTGGAAATCAGAATCTCTTCAATGTGTCTGAACCTTGATCCTCAAAACTCAGCCCCCTAAATGTTTAGGATTACAGAGGTGAGCCACATTGCCCAACTTCTTCTATCATTGCTTAGTTGGCCATGCGGTCTTTTCCTGACTTTTGGTGATGGAACCACTTGCTAAACCGGGATATGACCCTTCTGTAATTTCCATGCGTTCATCATCATCATCATCATCATCATCATCATCATTATTGAAAAATGCTAAAAACGAAGGGCTTACAGTTTTATAAGTCCGGTAAGGAGTACATTTCCTTTTGGGCAATGTCAACTCTTCCTTTCCATTGGATTCTTGACTTGGTCTCCATGTGCCTCTGTTTTTCTCTTCTCAGTGTAGTCTCACTGAATAAAACACCACAAACCCTCCATGTGGTTCTTTCTGTTTTACATTGGTGTGTCTGAGCCTTTCTCCTGTCAGTAATTAGACCGTAACTTCTTGTCTTCTGAGACAGGCTTTCACTACTTAACCTAGGGTAATTTTGAATTCATGCTTCTGTCCCCTAAGGGCTGAGATTATAGCAGTATACCACAACACCTGGATAGAATGCATTTCCTGAAAAGATGGGCAATATATATACATATATATATATATATATATGTATACATATATCGTATTTGTTTTTCTCTACAAGATACTTTCATACTCTGACATCTATCGGGCAAGAAATATCATTTTTAAAAATTATGTTTCTTCCTGCTATATCGCCAATGTCTAGAAGAATGCTGGGCATTTATGAGAAACTTAATGTATCTTTGCCGAATGAATTAATACAGCTCCTCAACTCTCTCCCCGCCCCCAAATTCTCATATGAAATAACCGAAGCTTTTCAGGCCTCGTTTGACCATTTTTCTTTCATCTTCCCAGTTCACCTTCAATAACTCAAATCTGATCATTCATGTGCCAGTAGAAGCTTTTGGTAACAATTATTTTATTTTTAGGTTTGATAGGATTATCATGGCTGTGAGATCATTGACTTTATGATTTTCTTTTACCACTAATTAATAGAAAAAAAAAAAAGAAAGGCTGAGCTACCTATTGGGAACTGTTAAATTTGAATTAGATCGCTAATTCTGATCATAAATTATTTATACCGAGCGCCTGTGTTCACAGCAAAGAGTAATGTTTCAACTCTCCAAAATCTGAGGATGTGCAATTCTTGATGGTATTTGCCACTTGAGAGATTCAGACAGATAACTTGGAATAGAAGGGCAAAATTCATCTAGAGAATTAGTTTTCCAACTTTGCAATCAAGACTGAAATTACAAATTCACGCTCGGTTGTTTTAGGATTCACAGCAGTTTCGGAAAATCATCCAACATTTATTGTGTTACGAATTATATCATGTATGTTTTTTTTTTCCTCCCTTACAGTCAACTTCATTCAGAGGAAATATAGAGAATACTAACTAACTATGGAAATTACCAGTTTGGGGGAAAGTTGACTTCTTTAGAGAGTTAATTTATTATCATTAATTAGACTTAACCATGTCTCTCTGGGATCAAATGTTCTTATAAGTTTGAAGATTTGTCTTCAAGGTGTATATCAACCCCTTCAAAGGCAGATAAATTAAAGAGATTGTTCATGATGAAAAAAATTGCAAATACACCATTCATACACAATACTATGACCAGATCAAGCCAACGCATGTAAGTTGTCTCCAGAGTAAGAATAACGATCAGTTGGGTGCCAGTGGTTCACACCTGTCATCCCAGCTACTCAGGAGGCCAAGATCTGAGGATCAAAGGTTCAAAGCCAGCCTGGGCACAGAGAAGTCTCCATGAGACTCTTATGTCCAATAAACCACCAGAAAACCAGAAGTGGCGCTGTGGCTCAAATTGATAGAGCACCAGGCTTGAGCAGAAGAGCTCAGGGACAATGCCCAGGCCCAAGTTCAAGCCCCACAACCAAAAAAAAAGAAGAACAAACAAAACTCCCATAAATATCTTTGTATATATCTGGATATGGGAGAGCATGAATCAGAGCTGGAGACATTCTTAAAAATTACCAACGTCATGGCTTTTGTAGGAAGAAAAGCAAAAAAACACTTGCAAGAAACTCTCCAATCAAGTGACTATTACTAACGCAAGGTGATATACAAATAAGATAATTCACATTGTCGATTATACAAAATCATAAACTGTTGATCTAACTCTGGAGTCTTCATGTATAGTACAGTTAATACAACACCCTCTTTAGGATATATTAACCGAACCCCAACTCTGCATTTTCTACTTTAAATAATAATAATAAAGCTGGGCACCGGTGGCTCACACCTGTCATCCCAGCTACTCAGGAGGCTGAGATCCGAGGATCAGGGTTCAAAGCCAGCCAAGGCAGGAAAGTCCATGAGACTCTTACCTCCAAAAAACCATAAAACTGTAAGTAGAGCTGTGGCGCAAGTGGTAGAGCGCCAGCCTTGAGCCGAAGAGCTCAGGGACAGCGCCCAGGCCCTGAGCTCAAGCCTCAGGACCAGCAGAGAAAGAAAAAACAAATACCCATTATAAGGTCTTGTGTTACTTACTGTTAGTTTTTCATAGGTCCAGAAACAAAAGACTGGAGGTCCCCATGTTCATCTTCACTTTCTTCCAGTGTTCCATGTATAAAACTTGTACCTTCCACTAGCCTTAATCTCCAATCTTACTGTCATTAGGAGATGAGATTGTGAGGTACCAGTCTGGAAGGAAGCTTGGGTTAACTAAATGAAGGCCAGCTGATGTTTCTTGGTGTTCTCCACAAGAGTTCAACAGAGGCAGGAGCAGCAGCATGCACCAGGGTGGTAGGATCTTAACTCCAAGTGTAGTCTCCCTTGTATCACGGATCAAGTAACCACTTTATGACCAAGAAACCCATGTGTCTTCCCCTGTTCCCCCACCCGACTAGTATTTCTTTTGAATCCTATTAATAGATATCATGATTGACCTCTGAGAATCAGAGATGTCTAAACACATGAATGATCTTCACGTGTGCAAACGAGATTGTAGTCGTGCAAAAGGTGCTATGTCCCCATACAGACAGTACGCATCAAAGCGTCCTGTAGGTTTAACTTCAATCCTGGGTGAATGTCTTGCACAGATCCGCCCCACAGTTTTCTCTCTGGATCCTTCAGTGGGTGAGAGACTGGATCTCTGTCCGTGTGAGTGCTGTGTGAGAGTATGATTTTGTACCAGTGGATCCGCCTCAGGTTTTTAATGTCTCAATTCTAAGGTGTTGATCCCTGGCTTTCTTATCTCTACATGGAGGGAGTTTAGTCCTGAAAAAATAATTTTAAAAAGGTCTATCTGGGTAGGTTTCTTCAAATATTATTTCCTTTAGATGCATATACTTTATCCATGGGGAAACTATTTTATAAAGTATAAAAGATCACAGTGACTCTATGTATATATATATATATATAGAGAGAGAGAGAGAGAGAGATAATGTGATATATGTTATACATGATATACAAGGACATATAACATATCCTATATTATATATAACATAGTGTATATAATATATGACATCATAGATATCATATATACTAAATATAATATTATATCATAAATGTCATAATACATTATGTATGATATATGTCATATTATGGTATATCACATAGATGATATAATTATATTACATATATCACATATTCATCATATTATATGATATAATAATATTATATCATTATATTATATATTATAATATATAATATAATATGATATAATATCTCTCATGTTATATGATATATGATATGAGATTGTTATATGCGATATATATCATATTATATCATATATGATATATGACATGAGATTGTTACATATGATATAATATGATATATATAACATAATATGTGATATATGATATAATATGATATATATCATATATCACATAATATGTTATATATGTTATATATCACATATATAACATAATCTCATATCATATCATATGACATAGATATATCATATATCATATATATAACAATCTCACATCATTTATTATTATATATCATATAAAATATATTATATATCATATATAACATACATTATTATATTATATGTTATTTATATCATATCATCTATTATATATATATATATATATACAATATCATCTTGATGTATGGCTCTGAGATATAATCTCAAAATCCAGCTACTCCCTGGTTCTATTCTTTCTTTGCGATGATGATGTTTCCCCTAACAGAGTAGGGACTTGAGTAGGTTTCCTACAAACTCTTTGCGTATTTTGTCATCTAATAAGACAAGGGTGTTTGGATGCAGAAGTTTGGGAGCAGTGTTTCACGGGATTTAATGTATCATTCTTCATTCTGTCGACCCTTGAACATCTTATGAAGGAATGATTTTTCCATTTTCAGTCATTCAGGGAAGGAGCCCTTAGACCTTCTTATATACAAGAAGGAAAGAAATGAATGTTATTTCTCCCAGACAATCCTTGTGAGCAGGCGAATAACACCAATTCTGGCAAGAAAGTGTTCAGGAAAGATCAGCAGCACTTCACAAGAATTTAATTTGTAAAATAAGTTCAGACTGCACAAATGAACACAAAAGTAGTATCTTTATAGTATTTAAGAGGATTACAGAAAGAAGAGAGAGAGATTTTAAAATTCACCAAGAAAAGGGCCCATTTATCATCATCATTGATTTCTTTTTTCCTGACATTTACCTAAAAGGTCTTAATATTTTAAAATGAGAAGGTAAGTCATTTATAATGCAGATGTAGTCATAAACTGGAAAGATCCGTCAGGAGAGACAAGCGATCAAAGTTTTAACCTTTTATCCACTAGTGTGTTCTGTTCCAAGAAAATAGCGACTCCCCCTGATCTTCACCCATCAACGTTCCTTAAGATCAAGGGATGGAAGTGGTTTTAGGGGAAACTGAGGCAGCACAGAGTAGGGAAAATGAAGCCTGGTAAATGCAACTAGGAATGCAGAAGTAAGCCAGGTATGTCGAATCATAGAAGCATTGCCTTTGCTTCTAAGAGAGACAACAGGATACATTTCCTTATCTCAGGGATGCGCATCTGCTTTGTGGTAGGATGCATTCTTTCCTGGAAGGAAGGCCCGGACCACAGCCAGAGATTTTGAAAGTACAGCCCTGAGGGTGAGGAAGAGTGGAGATAAACACCTACCTTTGCTTAGATTCAAGTCCAACCCCCTGCGTCTATCATATAAATACCCCTGATGTCAAAGAGCTCTGTGACTCCACAAAGCTCTACCAAGTTTTCTTACCACTAAAAAGAGACAGAAATAGAAATTGGAACCCTTCTGTACATCATCTTTATAATCACAGTAAAAAAATGCCTGTTATGAGATAGAATAATTGTTTAAAAAAATACATACTGCCTAAACACTTCCTTTATCTTCCATATGAAGGAATATTGGTAGCACCCTTCCCATCAGAACCTGGATTTGCTCAAAGAATTCAGCCTGGATTTTGTTAGGGGGAAAAAAAGGATGGATTCCCAAAGGCAGAAAGAACAAAAGCACACCAAGACACCCATAGAGGAAGGGTAAACTGAGGAAAACCAGGCCTGGTAAAGGCAATGGTCTTTAGAGACATAGAAGCCGCCTCCTATGCTCCAAAGAAAAGCCCTGGGCTGCCTTCTTTCCTGAGAGATGCATTTCTCACCTCAAGAATTAACATGCATTTGGCAGGGTGCATGTCTTCCCCCCAAAACCTCCTGCCCCAAATGTAGACAACAGGACACCTTCCTTATCTCAAGGATAAACACCTGTTTGAATGCAGGGTGCATTCTTACCTGGAAGAAATGCCCCCACACATCCAGGAACCCTGAAAGTGTAACACCAGGAGTAATTGGAGCAAAGATAAGACGCTGAACTTTGCCTGACTGTGAAGTCAGACCCCCTGCTTTTACCATAGAAATATTCTTCTAACAGCCAAGGAGTTGTGCGTCTCTCCTTTACAAACCCACACCCTCTTAGTGTGTCTCTGCCTTGTTGCTTGTCTGTTTGTCTGCTTGCCTGCTGATTACTGAAGCCCCAGCAAGTTTTCTTCCCTTTGTGACTTGTCCAGAAATTCTTACTCTGCCATCCAAGTCTAAAGACCTTCGGTGAAGAGTCCCTACTTTTAGAAGGGAAGACTTCACAAGCCTTCACCTGAATCTGGTGACCCAACCTCAACCAAGCAGATCAACTCTCATGGGAAATTGAAGAGGGACTCCGGGATGATGAGTCAGGGGGACAAAGAATACATAATGGAGGCCGGGGTGGAGGGACTTATGTAGGGTCATGGGTAAGGACAGGATTGCAGGTTGTGAGGAATTTCCTGGACACCTCCAGGGATCATGGTGATGAACTCTGTTTCATTACCTGCTTCCAGCAGCCTGCTGTGTAGGTGAATAGCCCAGCCAGCTGTGGCCTGCAGAGGTCTCAGATGACTGGCACCTGACACCTGAAGTGAGTATTCACATTTGGATTAAGGGCTGGAGAATATTCTAGAATATTCTAGAAAGTCTCCTGGAATAGGGTGACTGTGGTTGGGAGGTGGGGGTGGAGTGGGCCTCAGTGATCCAATGCCAGAGAGAACAGACCCTTAGATTTGCTTTAAAGAATTCAAGGAAAGTAGCTCATCCAGCCATGCTTGTGGGGAAGGGGCCATCTTAAGTCTGCTGGCTTAGGTCGTGGGGTTTTCTGGGAAACTCGATGGTGACATAACAGAGAAGCCACATTCTGAGAGGTCGAATTGGGAGTCTTTGTTAGAAAGCTGGTGATCGTAGAAGGACACACGTTCCCCAGTGAACTTACAGCCTGGAATGCACTTAGAAACCTGAGCCATGAGGATAGGAAAGCCAAGAGAGAGCAGAACAACCATCCCGGCAAACCAGATCAACTCCAATGGAGAGCAAAAAGGGTTGCCACGGTGACCTGAGGAGAGTCAGGAGACATGAGACAGGACACAATGGTGCTGAACTGATGAAGGCCTAAAGAGGGTCATGGGTCAGGGGGGCCGGGTCACAGGGAGCTCAGCTCAAGAGTTCAGAGTCTTGTGAGTTCGTGGCATGGGACTGGTAGGCCCAGTAGCTTATTGTCCAAGTCTCTACCTCTGAGAATTCAGACATACCCACCATCTGGGGTGTGTATGTCTTCATCCACCTTCATCCACCAAGAAACCAAGATGGCGCCCATTAAACCCAATTCCCTGTGATCATCACAGTGTCAAGACGGCATCAGTTAAACCCACCATCCATATTCCACTGTCATGCTCCATCTCTAAACCACAGTCTTTTTTTTTTCTTTGAATTTTTTTTTATTGTAGAGATACTATACAGAGGGTTACAGTTACATGAGTGAGGTAATGAGTCCATTTCCTATTGGGCATTGTTACCTCCTCCATTGTTTTCCCCCTACCATCCCTTCCCTCCCTACCTTCCCTGAGGTTCTTTTTTTTTTTTTTGATTGTGATTAAGTGATTACATAATTTCCCGAATTTCACAGTATTGTGGAATAATGATGCTCATTTAAAATCACAAGTTCATTCTAACTTTCCTGGAGCAAATTGTCTATCACAGTCTATAACATATAACAGTGTTCACATGTTATACACCATACATGTGATCAGCAGCATGGGGATATTTACTAGTAGTTCGACCAGATGAGTGGGAGTTCTTTGTTTCTTAAGTCCTTAAACCATAGTCTTTTCACTCTGCATCTGGGGCTGAAAAATTGGAGATCCTTCCAATCCAAACCCAAAAGGGTAAATACACTTACCGTGCTTGTGAGAAAAAGATCAGAGGTGTGCGATCTTCATAAATTCATGAAAGAAAAATAGAGGTGACTGTTGACACAAATAAAGAAGCAAAAGAAAATAAGAAAGAAGGGAAGAATCCCTTCATAATTTAGGTTATGATTCTAAGATGTGTTTCCCAACCTTGGGGTGAAGGTGTCAAGAAGATAAAGCATTGTAAAGGTTATCAAATTCCTGTTGATGAATTGCCTTCTAAATCAGATAAACTAACTTATGCTTCAACCAGAAGTATTCTCAACATCCACTAGTATTACTTTTTTTTCAATATTCCCAATACAGAATGTGCAAACAGATGATTCATTTGGTGTTTCCATTTGTTGTTGTATTTGATTCTTGGAAAAAGTCTGACATCTTCAGCTATGGTATGCTGTATGTGTATATGTATATGTGTATGTGTATGGTATGTGTAACCAATTTGATCTCATTTGGAAAGTCCAATATGCCTTGATTGAAAGAAACTATTCACCTTGCATGAACACAAGTTCATATCCCATTACCTCAAAATGCAAGGAGGGAATGTTTTAAAAAAAATCAAACCTATTCCTTTTGTTAATAGCACTCATTTTTAAACCTCTATCAGACATTATGTACAGGGAATTTTTCATTCAAATTTCCTAATAATATCATCTCTTCTGGAGTTCTTTGAGTCTAAATGCTTGGCTATTCTCTGACTGGTACAGATGAACGTCAGTGATTATTTATTTAAGCGTGAACACAGAATAAAATCTATTTCAGTGCTCTCTCCATACGAAAAGCATCCTTTCCAGAAGGGAGTATTTACAGGACAGGGGGGGTGGAAAAAAGTACTTTCCTTCCAAACAGCAGCGTGACTTTTGACACTTCTAGACAGATTAAGGACTTGGAATCACAGTGGGGCAGCCATGAAAGTGTAAATACACGGAGCAATGGGTCTCCCCATTGGTAGGAGGACATTAGTGAGTTAAAGCTCTTAAAACCAAGGATCAATGGTAGCGAAGGCTACAGGGAATCTATGAACCTGGGTTTTCTTTTCTATCTCACAGGGGGCATCTGCACAGGACGATCCATTGAAGTCAATAGAAGCCATTGTGGTTAGTGTGCTGTGGCCATTTCTACTGACCCCAGAGACAGAGGGAAGGAAAATAAATGATGTGTCGAAAAATCACTGGGAAGGGCTTCCTACGTGGTGAGAAGAAAAGGGGGAAAAATTAAAAAAGAAAAGACCAGAAAAGCTCCATAGCTAGCTGGCACTTTGAGAGTCATCAGCAAGAGAGAGAGAGAGAGAGAGAGAGAGAGAGAGAGAGAGAAAAAGAGAGAGAGAGAGAGAAGAGAGACAAATCTGTGAAGATTTGGCTGTTTTTGTTTCTGAGGTTGTGGTGAGACCATTTCTTACTTCCCTTCTTCTCACTTGATAGAG
Organism: Dipodomys spectabilis; assembly: GCF_019054845.1. NCBI lineage: Eukaryota > Metazoa > Chordata > Mammalia > Rodentia > Heteromyidae > Dipodomys > Dipodomys spectabilis. The sequence continues at coordinate 183,888 of NW_024871108.1, forward strand.
AATGCCAGGTTCCTTGGCTTTCCCAATGGATTCTCTCTGGCCAGCATCAGAAGAAATCAAAGGAGTGAAACAAATACACAGCTGACTTCCGGTCTAGATGGACTAGGTTAAAATGCCCTACCCACAGCATGGAAGATTCCATTCTGCCCCTACACAGGTGAACAACTGGATTTTCCCATCCACCCTTCTCTTAGCCTGAGCTCTTCCATCCATTTTTTCCCCACTTCCATTTTCTTGACTACAAAATAAAGGATACTGGTTCTAACTGGTGCCATCTTGGCTTATTGGTGGATGGAGGTGAAGTCCCACCCCCTCCCCAGGTGATGGGACTGCCTGGATTCCTAGAGACAGGTGCAGAGACTTGGACCATAGGTTACGGGACCTCCTAGTCCTGTGACCCCGCCCCTTGACCAAGACCCTATTGAGGCCTTGACCAGCTCAGCCGCCATTTTGTACCATGCCTCATGTCTCTTGACCCTCTTCAAGTCAATATGGCGTCCCTCTTTAACTCTCCATCAGAGCTGATCTGGTTTGTTGAGATCGCTTTTCTGCTCTTTCTTTACTCTGCTACCCTCATGGCTCAGTTTCCTAACTGTATTAAGCGTATTCAAGGCTGCAGGTTTTCTGGGGACATGTGTCCACCAGCAGTTACTGGCTTTCTAATAAAGACTCCTGATTCTACCTCTGAAAATGTGGTTCCTCTGTTATCTTGCCATTGAACTCCCATATAACCAGGAAAGATTTTTTTTTTTTTTAGGAAACCTATTTTGATTCCTCCAAGTGGTTAGGTGAGCTTACATTCAACACTGTCTTTAAAAAGAAAGAAAATTCCAGAACAGAAGAGCCTGCTTTCTTCTTTGCCTAATTGGAGCTCCCCATGCAGGAGAATGTGCTCCATGGGTGTGTGTGTGTCTTGTGCGTGTGCCTTTTCCAAATGAGAAGTAAAATCCAACCATTTCTTGCTCCATTTTTCCAAAAAAAATGGCTTAAAAAATACCCCAAACCACCAAGTCATCATTACACCCTATCCAATGCTTCAGAATATAAGGAAAGAAATTGCTAACGTCAATCTAAATTATCCATTACACTTAGGACAAACTGAGTGCTGGTATTTTTTTCTCTTGTAATTACGTATAATATGAGTAATCTCTGCATATTTGACACTTGAATTTCCTTTTGATGACCCACATACTAGTTGTGCCTCCAAAGAGCATTTGGCAGGAAGAGCTTCTCTCTGAATTTTGATTTTCTTTCTTTCTTTCTTTCTTTTTTTTTTTTTGGTAGATAAGAGACTGCACAAATCCCATAAGGTTTGCCAACCCAGGCAGATGTTTGTTATAAACTACAGTTCAATCCCAGGCCTCGCCTCTGTCTCTTTCCCATTCTCTATATCATCACTCAAAATAACAAGATAATAGAAAACAAGTTTTGATTCCAGAATGATTTTGGTTGATGATGATGAATGTAGCAGACTAGACAGCCTGATTTTCCTAAGTTAAATTGAACTTTCAGTGCCAAACACAGCAACAACAGCAAGATTAGCAGACACAACAAGAATTAAAGAAAAAAGGAATGTATGTGCAAACACAAAATGCCATATGGGGAGAAAAAAAAGGATTTATGAAAATGCCCAAATGCATAGAGGCTGAAATTCTGGCAGGGAAAAATAAAACTCTAAGAATATATTGTCTAATGTTAGAAGAGATTGTTCTTATAGGGAATTAGGGCCCAGTAAATCTAGCTAGACAATTGTGGAAATAATTTTTATTTTTATTTTTTTTTTCAAAGGCAACTCTAAGAAGCCATCCCTTGGTTCTTTGGGCACAAAATACGAGTTTGTCCCCGGGGACCCTCATCTGTGTCGTATGTCATATGTAAAGGTGCAATCGTGCCAGGTGACACAAATACTTTACCACATACGATAATCAGTCTGCAGTGTGCATTTTGTCATTGCTTGTGAAGCAAAAAGAATCCCCCGTGACATACTACGGTCTTGAGGCGATGCTACAAAGATGAAGGCAGGGTGGTGTTTGCTTTTTGTTTTCTGTTTTGTTTTGTTTTCCATCTTCAGATCACTCACAAGGAATTGGCATGCACTGGGCCTCCATATTTGGGCCTCCAAAGAGGGAAACAAAAACCACCACCTTACACACGACAACAACAAAAAAGAATGTAACAGGGATTTCAAGTTGGATATTTTTGGTGATTTTTTTGGAGGGAAGCGTTTCATAGGCTTTCCTTGCCTGGGCTGGCTTCGAACCTTCGGTCCTCAAAGTCTCAGCCTCCTGCGTAGCTTGGATGTCAGGTGTGAGTTACTGGTATCACGTTTAGGATATGGTATTTCTTAATCTTCCTGATCTGGGTTAGGGGCTTCCCATTTCAAATACAAATGAATAAATAAATAAGCAAATAAGTAGAGAAATAGTAAAAAAAAAAAATAAATAAACCCCAGTAACATTTAAGAAAGCCCTTAAACAAACCTTCTCTTCGTACACTATAACCGAAGGAAGTATAAAATCATGTCCTTTATGTCTACTCCTTGATTAAAACAGAAAAATACAGTTATGTCTTGGCTGGCTATATTTTATTTCCCTGGTGCTACTGTTAAAAGACGTGGAACTTTCCTTGAAACAGAGCTACAAAAGCTTTTAAAAAATAATTGGATGTGCAAAGTCCCTGTATTAGACAACAGGGAAATTTTCAATCATCTTTATTCATTTGATTCGAAACTTCCAACTTCCCCAAGAGTCTCTCCAACATCGCTCCTTTATTTACTTTTGCATTTATAGTGCTAATTTCCCAACCATCATTCTTTTTATTCCCCCCCCCCCCCCCCCAGTATTGAAGCCTATGGCTTTTATTGGAGATGATTACTTTTTATTTTTTGGTTTTATGTTTTCAATAGCTCATCTTCTTTTCTGGATAGCTCATCAGTAAATTTTAACATGCTGATCTTGGTGGGAGAGGTGGAGGGAGGGGTGAAATTAGTAGAACCAGAATTCTTAGGGTACAGTCTATATTCATATTCCTATAAATATATATATATTTTAAAAAATCTGTGTTATTAATTTGTTTTAGTTAATTTAGTATTCTGTAGCTATAGGAATATGCCTGAATCCCCGAAGAGACTTTCCTTTTTCTGTTTTTCATGGGAAAAGCCTAATAGGACACACTGGTGAAAATCAAGGATCTTGTGGAGTTTTTGATGTCCAGGTTGGCCCATACCAAGCCCACAGGAATTTCTTAATTACCTTGCAATCCAGCCTAATAGTTTTCCCACTGGCTATTTGTGCTGGCTGCCTATGTTTGTTGCTCCTTTGGCTTTATTTGCCTCTCTCTCCAGTTTTCACAGAATTAGCTTGACCTTTGACATCAATTATCCAGATAGCTAAGAGGAGTGGGAAGAGGTCTTGAGTTTTTAGTTGATTCAGCTTCCCTCCACCCTTCCCCCTCTTTTCTTGTGACGACATAAATGACGGCCTCCAATCTCTCCACCTGTCAGAGAGAATTCTAAAATCTCCTCCAGGCATTGGAAAAAACAGCATGTTCATGTATCTATGCACAGGACCCTAGATACGTTTTCCTATATGTTAACACATTAGATTTATTTATTCATTTATTTTGATAGTCCTAGGGCCTGGGCGCTGTCCCTGAGCTCTTCAGCTCAAGGCTGGTGCTCTACCACTTGAGCCACAGCACCACTTTTGGTTTTCTGGGGATTCATTGGAGATCAGAGTCTCACAGACTTTCCTGCCCAGGCTGGCTTTGAACAGTATTCCTCAGGTCTCAGCCTCCCTTAGTAGCTGGGATAACAGGCATGAGCCACCAGCACCAGTTTATAATTTAGATCTAATATCCTCATGGGAGAGACAACATGCATCCTTTGACTCTGGGATCCTGACTTACTTTGCTTAACATAATGTCCCTGCAAATGACATAATCTTACTCTTTCTGGTAAGTGTAAAAATTCCACTGTGTAGAGGTACCACATTTTCTTGATCCACTCATGTGTTGCAAGGCACCTGGGCTGTTTCTGTACCTTGGCAAGAGTGAAGAGTGCAGCAATGAACATGGTTGTACAGGCATCTTTACCATATCCGGACTTGTCATCTTTTGGATAAGTATTCCAAGAGTGGCATGTCTAGATCATAGGGAAGTTCGATGTTTAGGTTTTTTTTTTTTGAGGAATCTCCAAATGGCCTTCCATAATCTCACCTGTTGAATTGTCACCCCATTTGTACAATGTTCAAGAAAATAACCATTTTTATGTTCTATAAAACAAGAAAGGCATGCTATTCCAGTTCTTAACAGAGAAAACTTGGGAGACACAGCATCCTAAAAGCACCAATACCCCATGGTGCTTAATAACAAACTACACAGGTGTGCAAACATTCAAACAAATGCAAGAGGTGCATTACACAGCAGCCTGATGTAGACTATGTTGACTCTTCAAGTATTCATTGGAGCCAGGTGCTGGGGGCTCCCGCCTGATATCCCAGCTACTCAGGAGGCTGAGATCTGAGGATTGAGGGTCAAAGCCAGCCTGGGTAGGAAAGTCTGTGAGACTCTAATCTCCCATAACCCCCAGAAAACTGGAACTGGAGCTGTGGCTCAAGTGGTAGAGCACCAGCCTTGAGCAAGAGAGCTTATAATACATATACTAAGGGAACTAAATCTACAAACTTGAATCATGAAATCTTCAGTCTGTGAAATGCTATCCAGGGGATTAAAGGAAATGACCCAGAAATGCAGAGCTGGAGATGGAGTGATGGGTTTTTCCACATTCACCATGTCGATCGAAAACTTCCTACCCCAGCAAGGAGACTGGAGAATCCTTGAGAGAAAAAGAAAAACCAAAACCCTGTGTCAAACAACAAGGCAAGAATTTCCCAAAGGTCTCCACCGGTGCCTAAAGCTATGTCTGATGAGGTTTGAGAATCCATTACAGGTTTTACAAAAACATCTTTTCATTCCAACACACACACACACACACACACACACACACACACACACACACACACACACGATGCAAATTTGCTCCTGCGCCACACAATTCAATGAGTTCTTCCTTCTCATTTCTCATTAAGGACTAGCAAGTACCCACCAGAATCTCTAACACCTTTTGCTTCCAAGTACAATCTTGGGAAAGAAGTCCATCTGGTGAACTGTTCTCCAGTGCTGAAGGAAACTTAGCATGATAAATGACAAGCAGAAAGTCAGGGCCTGCATAATGGGGTTTTCTTCTATGTTGAATATATATATATATGTATGTATACTTTGGCAGGAAATGAAAGCTTACATTTCTGTGAGCATTTTGTGTTTCTTACCTCAAAATAAAAACCACCCCCAAAACAAAAACAAGTGTTTCTTTCCCCCACACCCCCAAACAGGTATCTGCCAGAGAGAAGACTTTAAAATACAGTCAACATCTTCTAAATGCTTTCCTTACCATGAAAGCATTTCTTCTTTTTTTTAAAAAAAAAAATTAGAAATCACTACCTTGTCATGAATGCCTTCAACACTTTAAACCAGAGGCCAAATCTGTATGCAAAAGGCAGGCTTTATACAAATTCAAATTCCAAGTTAGACTCCGTATAACCACACACTTGGGCAGAATGTGTGGACATATTAAAAATAACAACAACAGCAACATTGAAATTCCTTTACATGAATCCAAGTGTAGGCTGTTCCAAATGAATCTTCCAGAGCTTTCTGAGGGCCGCTGAAAATCATTTGCCGGAATTCTGGTACAAAAGGTGTCATTTGCCGGAGGGCCTATATTCAATCCACTTTTGCCTAAATTCTTTCTTTTTGAATTATTTTTTAAAAGAATATCTTTGAGTGATTGTACAAAGAAGTACCAATGAATAATGCAGTTTATGAATATAATATTTCTTGATTAATGTCTCCCCTTTCAAAATTCTCACCCACTCTTCTATTTATCCCTCTCTTCACTTTTCTTAGTTTTGTGGTATATATGATACGTGTGTGTATGTGTGTGTGTGTGTGTGTGTGTATGTGAGAGAGAGAGAGAGAAGAGAGAGAGAGTTGTGTGGCTTGAACTCAGGGCCTGGGCACTGTCCCTGAGCTCTTTCACTGGTAGTTCATTGTAGATAAGAGTCTCCTGGACTTTCCTGACCTGGCTGGCCTTGAACCACGATCCTCAGATCTCAGCCTTCTGAGTAGCTAGGAACTCACACCTGCCCATTTCTATTTAAAGATGCAAGGAGCTCAGAGTTTTAAGGATCAGAACATGAGATCGTTTTCTTTTGACTTACCAAAGTTAAGCTCTTCTGTGAGTGTGAATTTAAACTATATTTTCCTACTCTTCTTTCAATTGGTCATTCCTTTATCTGGGGTTAGCTCGTGGTTCTAATTTGGAGGTGGGAAAAAATAAAACAAAATACCTTCCATTGCAATTATGCTTTCAATTAGACATTGGCTGAGATAAAAATGGGATTTGGGTAGGCAAGGAAATACAGCAGGGAAAACGAAGATACGATAACAGAATTTAAATTTACCTGGGTGAAAGAAAATTTAAAGCTTTTACAGTATTAATAGAATAGGTAATATAAAGGATGAACTTGAGATCTCATCCAAGGTTGCAGATAAAAATGATCAAGAAAAAGACATACGGAGAATAAAATTATGGACTCCATAATTTAATGGCAGGAGGATGTGGTTGACTTGGGGGTAATTGATGTTTCTAACAAGCTCAGACAGGAGTAACAGCAGCAGGAATTCAATGTGTAACTCAGATTTCCTATTCTATTCCAAACGTGGTACCTCTGTGTTTCCCTTCATCTTGTTATATTTTTTTCTGGTGGTGCCATTCTGATTCCATAGTGGTTTTTCTTTGTTCAAATGAAAACTAGAAACTTCCTCAATTTTTGCTTTTTTTTAAAATCCGTTGTGGGACTTGAACTCAGGGCCTGGGCGCTGTCCCTCAGCTCTTCAGCTCAAGGCTGGAGCTCTACCAGTTGAGCCACGGCTCCACTCCCAGTTTTTTGGTGGTTCATTGGAGATGAGAGTCTCAGGTACTTTCCTGCCCAGGCTGGATTTGAACCACGATCCTCAGATCTCAGCCTCCTGAGTATCTGGGATGACAGGTGTGAGCCACTTTTCCATGGTAGAGCCCATTCTAACCTTAGATTTTCATGATATTTGAGTAGCATTCACAGGTAGTTTTTAAAAGCATTTTTATTTGTTTGATGTTTATCTTGAAATATCGACACATCTGCAGAGAATGAATTGTTAACACATAGCATCGATGATCATATCTCATTGCTACACCTATTTATACATTGAGTGTCAATGTGCGAATTTATGTATATGCGTGTATTTAGCTAGCTTTTTTAATCTTTACTAGCATCTTCTTAGTAACTTCTTCATGGCTCGATATTTCTACATCAACCCTCATAAATAATGACACATATTACTTTTCTAACAACGTAATAACATGAGAAAAATCCAACAGCGAATTCAACTTCCTGTTTAAATTCTTTCAAGCACGGTAGGTTACAAGATACTTGGAAATTTTGTATTTTAGATGTGTTCATAGTTCACTTGATTAACAGACATTGTTTTCTTGTGGTTGCTGGGTGTGGGTCTTGAACTCAGGGCCTAGGCACTGTCCCTGAGCTCTTTTGCTCAAGGCTAGTGCTCTATCATTTGAATCACAGCGCCATGTCTGTCTTTTTCTCTGATTACTTGGAGATACAAGCCTCAGGGATTTTCCCACTTGGGCTGGCTTTGAACCATGATCCTCAGATCTCAGACTCTCGAGTAGCTAGGATGACAGACATGAGCCACCAGTACTTGGCTACCAGTAATTTCTCAAATGTTTTTTTTTTTGTTGTTGTTAACCTGCTTTTACTTTTACAAAGAAAGCTCTGCATGGTGCATTTAACTTCAGACTTACATCTCTGCAGGTGACCATGACTTTATATGTAGTTACTGAGGCTCAGGTTTTAGGACTCATTCTGAGAAGGATTTGGTTTGTGCGCTTTTCATGGAACCAGCTTTCTTGCAGAGTATTAGCTGGAAATGTCTTTCAACTGTTCTTTTTGTTTTGTTTTTTTTCCTAGAGACAGGGCTTTGCTTTAGGTCACAAGCCTGGAACACATGATCTTATGGTTTCAGCCTTCGGAGGGCTGGAATTACATGTGTGTGCTACCATGCCCGGCTCAGGTATAAATTTTTAATGATGCCTTTCCTTAGTACGGAAGATGGATACTATGTGTTAACACTTGTACATACCTTTATTGCTTGTGTAAGTGTGTGATCATGTATTTGTGGAAGGGAAAATGGACTGATAACTGGAGATTTTACATGAACATCTCCACTCAGATTGTAATTTTAGATCTCTGTTCATACTTTATTTTGAAAATGGAACTTTGGAACCATTACACTTATCTCTTGTATGTATTATTTAAAAACGATGCTTGTTTCATTAAAGCCTTAATTGTATATTTCAAAGCACTCCAACCCCCCAGAGATAAATGGAAGCATTTCAAGTCGTTTCTTTTTAGCTATTCAAGAGCTATGGGAAATCACCCAATAGGAATGGAATTTGGGTCAAAGATGGCAGGCAATCATCTGATCACATATCTTACCCAGGCTGACAAAATACTTACTATTATTATTACTATTATTATTCAGCTTTTCACTCACACTTTTTACGACCTGTTTCCTCTTCCTGCACTTATTTTCTGAGACGCAGCCCTCCATCCGTGAGATGACATTGTCGTAGAGATCATCTACTACTCCTGCCATGAAAATGGAGTCAGCCTTTCTCTTGCCCACGCTTCTAATTGAGTCCCTGGGAAGGCTCCAAGAGCGGCCTTGCCGTTCACTTTCAGGATTGGTGGTGCTGCGGTTTTGCGAAACCCAAGCAATGTTAACAGAGCAGGGGTCAGGGTGTGTGCCCAGTGGCTGTTTATTCCTGTACACCAAGAGCTTCCCGGGGAAGTGAACGCACCTCTTTTGTATTAACATGCACCTGCTTCCTTCTGGAGTCAAGAACTGTTCTAATCACCTTCCTGCCCATTACATGAAGGATAGTTTTCTCATCGTTTATGGAAATAGTATAAAGACATGGAAAACACCCCCACCAGACCATGTACAAGTAGCTATACCCTTTTAAATCAGGTGTGCTTAAAATGTGTGTGTGTGTGTGTGTGTGTGTTTTAATTTTCATTGAAGGCTGTTAGCTACCACAGACACCTGTGTGATGTAATTAGCAAGCTGGGCATCCTATCTCTCTTCTAGTAACAAGGTGTGCCTGTAGCCCTGGGCGGACAATGACATTTCTCTACCTAATCTGTTCTACCTTTATAATTGGAATTTAAATAATAGAATCACAGAGTTATAGATTTTGTTCCAATCTGATCTGGGTTTGCCTCCAGGAAAGATACAAGGAAGATAGCACCGTGAAGGATCTATGTATTTTCCCCCACCTTTTTTTCTTAAAAAGAAACCATTACTGCTCCTAATCATAAGAGGGTTGATTTCAAGGTCAAAGGGGAGACTGCAAAACTCGCTTTTTTTTTTTTCTTGTGTCCAACTGGAAAGTCCAGGAGAGAATGACCTTGGACAGACCCACAGGCAACACTACAGTAAGAAGAGATGAGAGGTAGGGTCAGGATAAACAGTCTTTGCTCAGGTGCAAACCCTTCCTGTCCATCCACTCACAAAACAACGGGATACATTTCAAATTGTCCTCAATGTGTTATTGAAGACTCCACTGAAAGTCTTTTCTGGAAGACGCCACACTTCATTTCTGCATAAATAATGGGATCATTTGGTGAGTTTTCACCCAGAATGTCTTTAAAAACCTGATATCCTTTAACTACCCATCCACACGCATTACTGTGTTAAAGTTACTCTGTGAAACTGTTAGACTTACCCCTTCCCCCAACATGGTTAGATCTATGAAGTCAAACTCTGAGCGCCTCTCACACAAATGAATATTACCTAAGATGAAATTAGGCTGGGTCGCTTAGAGGATTACAATTTAATTCCATCTAGTTGGAGAAATACAATTAACATATAAATACAATTCTGAAAACTGGTACCTTTATAAAAAAATAAGACAAACTATTTAAATATAATTAACCTATGAATACAATTCTAACACATTAGGCCTTTATAAAAGCAAGACAAATGATGTAAATATAATTAGCCTATAAGTACAATTCTAAGACATTATGCCTTTATAGAAAAATAAGACAAATGATGTAAGTATAATTAACCTCCAAATACATTTTGAAAACAAGAAGCCTTTGTGAAAATATGAGACAGATTATTTAAATATCATGACCGTACCAATACCATTCTAAAACATTAGAGCTTTATAAAACGAAGACACATCATTTTGTCCAACACGTTAGTTGTGCTGTCTCTAATCCTTGGGTAAATTTAGTTTTCTTTAACAGTGTTATTTACATCCATCAGCGCTCAGATCTTAACTGCTTAATCTCAACCTTCATTCACAGCATCATTTCTGATTTTTTTTTAAATTACCAAGTTTCTGTCATCTTCTGAAAGCTTGTTGGGTGCTTAATTCTTGGTACTTACCAGGCCTGATGAATATGCTTTCTTAGAATGGCAAATCAGTGTGCTTTCTCTGTCTCTGTCTCTGTCTCTGTCTTTCTCTCTCTCTGTATTAATGTCTTAACATGGCCCAAAGCAAATCAACTCCAAGCTCGATTAGTGTCACATCTCCCAAATTTACTCTGTTATTGGGGTCCAAGTTGTCTGTAGGGTTGCTTCTTTCTAGAGGATCTGAGAGACGATGTACCCCATGCTGCTGCTCCTGATTCTGGGGACAGGTACAACCCTTGTCAATCCTGCCTGTCAACCCTGCTACTTAGGAGGCTGAGATCTGAGGATCAAGGCTCAAAGAAGCCCAGGCAGGAAAGTCTGTGAGATTCTAAATCTCCAGTGAACCACCAGAAAACCGGAAGTGGAGCTGTGGCTCAAGTGGTAGAGCACCAGCCTTGAGTGAAAGAGCTCAGGGATAGTGCCCAGGACCAACAAAAAATAAAATACATCCACTTCTTGTCTCCATGTTCACATGAAGAACTTCCTGTGTCTCTGTGTCTTCAAGAGAGCTTGCTTTCTCCTACAGACATCTAGTTGGACTGGCTGAGGAGCAAGCTACTCCAATATGCCATCACCTTAATTAATGAAGTCTATAATGACCCTATTTCCCAAACAAAGATGATCTTCTGAGGTGCCAGAGATCAGAACTTCAACGTTTTCCTTCCCAGGAGACATAGTTCACCTCCCCGAAGCCGAGCATTCCGATACATCCAGGCTTACCTCTGATATTACCTTATAGCTGTATGGGAAGTACCAGGGATCGAACTCAGGGCTTACCACTGATATTACCTTATAACTGTATGGGAAGTACCAGGGATAAAACCTGGGGCTTACCTCTGAAGTTACCTTATAACTGTAGGGGAAGTACCAGGGATTGAACTCAGGGTTTACCTCTGACATTACCTTATAACTGTAGGGGAAGTACCAGGGATAAAACCTGAGGCTTGCCACTGCTGTTACCTTATATCTGCATGGGAAGCACCAGGGATCAAACTCGAGACTTACCTCTGATATTACATTATAACTGTAGGGGAAGTACCAGGGATCGAACTTGGGGCTTACCACTGATGTTACCTTATAGCTGTATTGGAGGTACCAGGGATCGAACTCAGGGCTTACCTCTGATATTACCTTATAACTGTATGGGAAGTACCAGGGATCGAACTCAGGACTTACCTGTTTCCTAGGCAGGTGTTTCCAACCATTGTGTCATGCCCACGAGAGGTATTTCTTACTCCTTCCCCCAACAAGAAAACCTATAGAGATCTCAAGTGAGTTGCTTGGGTATTTCCCCCCACAAAATACATGAGTGATGTGTTTTTATGCTTCAGGAAGAACAACCCAGCCCGTTTTCTCAGTGCCTTCAGGAGAAAGAGTTCCAGAAGCTTCTTGTATTGTAAATAGAGTAGTAAGGAGGTAAGAGTAGGTAATAGGACAGGATAAAGAGGTGAAACATAATCAAAGCACACTGTAAGAAATGGCACTCAGGTGGTCAGATCGCTCATCTCGAATTAAAAAAAAAAAGTTTGGAGACAGAGCCCATGCCTGGAGTTCAAGCAAAACAAAGAAAGAAACAAACAAACAAGAATAAATAAACATACTATGTCCAAATAGAATTCTTCCCTTCTCAGCGTAAATTCTTTTCACTATTGTGATGACAGGGAAGTTCTGGTGATTTGGTTCTAATTGAATATAGTTTACAGCTGGTTTTTAGATTTCATTCAGATTGGCTGAGCCATCTCCTCCAACCTGAATACAACATATGAAATGCAATAGCCTGAAGTGCTTGTGTGTGTGTGTGTGTGTGTGTGTGTGTGTGTGCGCACGCGCGCACGCATGCACTATTAGAGCTAAAATTCTCACAGACTTTCCAGCCTTGACTGGCTTTGAACCGTGATCCTCAGATCTCAGCCTCCTGAGTAGCTAGGATGACAGGTGTGAGCCACCAGTGCTCGGCTCAGAAAAATAATTAATGCTCTCCCATTATTCCCCATGTTCTGCTCTTAATGATTATTTTTCTTAAAAAAAAAAAAAAACATTCCCCATGTATCATTTGAGCTTTTGGATCTTAAAATTAGACATGGGGAAAAATGTGCTTATCTATTATTTGATAATAATGGTCAAAAAGGCTAAATGCAAGCAGGGCTCTGGTGGGTCATGCTACTCAGGAAGTTGATATCTGAGGATCTCAGTTCAAAGCCAGCCTGGGTAGTAAAGTCTAGGAGACTTTTAGCTCTAATAAAGCACCCTCCCCAAAAGAAAAAAAAAGCTGGAAGTGGCACTGAGGCTCAAGTGGTTGAGTGCTAGCCTTGAGCAAATGAAACTCAGGGACTGGTATAACCAAAAAACCCACTTTTTTTTTTTCTAAATGCACAAACTTGGCTTCTGGCTTATGTGGAAAGGTTAAGTGGTATCTCTGAATTTCTGCTGATAAAACTTTACAGTATCACATGGAGAGAGAGAAAAAAAAGATAGAGAATGGAAAATGGTCTCTTGCAGGAAGCCTGAATGTGCAAATCTGTAGGTTTTCTTGGATGGAGCAGGTTAATTCGAGAGTTAACACTCTCTTGTGATCCATTAGCATTTTAACATGTTAAAGAGAAAACAGGATCACAGGAGACAGACAACCCAAGCCACATCTGTGAGAGGAATACAATGGGAAAGACCCTGGGAAATAATGCTTCTAGATCGAATCTCAGAGCCCCCAAATAGCTCGTCAGAAATGACAGGGTTACAGCAGCCCACCAGCCATCCCACACTTCTGTTTTGCTTGTACTACAATAGCTGGATGGGGTCTGAAATTGTTACCAGTGGTTGGGGACAGAGCTAGTGATCTCAGACTCTCTCTCTCTCTCTCTCTCTCTCTCTCTCACACACACACACACACACAAGTGTTGAAACACAGAGTTTAATAGAGAAACACTACACCATTGAGGAACGGGAGTAATCTTGAACTCAGTATTGAAATGATGAAAAGCAATTCAGCCTTTTGGGGTGTGGGGAGTAAAGGAATTCATGTAATGACAGTGGGTTAAATGTAGGGGGATGAGAGATCATGACGTGTGTGTGTGTGTGTGTGCGTCTGTGCGTCTGTGTGTGTCTGTGCGTGCATGCGGGTCCTGGGGCTCGATCTCAAGGTGGATGCTCTCTTTACTTTGAACCACAGCTCCACCACCAGCTTTTTGGTGGTTCATTGGAAATCAGAGTCTCACAGACTTTCCCTCCCAGGGAAGCTTCGAACCGCAATCTTCACATCTCAGACTTCAGAGTAGCTGAGAGTTAGCAGGCATTTTACAATCTATTAGTATTACTAGATATTATTATTCCTACTTATTGCTCGAGAGGATGGTGGAGGGGTTGACATTTTCTGGTTCGTTTTGAGCGGTGGACAAACAACCACCACATTTTATTTAACTTTCAACATGCACATTTCATATTACCCATGAACTGTGCGTTAGACAGTTTAGGAATTGTAAAAAAGAAAAAAAAAAACGCTTCATATGTTCACAAAAAAATTAATAAATAAATTAAATTTTAAAAAAAGGAAAAAAAAACGCTTCAGGCAAGTATTTTTGCCTAAATCTTTCAATGCATAAAGACAAAAATAATTACATTATACTTAAATGCTCCACAGGTAATATGTGTCCTACTTTTCACTGCCTAGATTTTCCAGGCATGGTCTCTTGTGTTGGATTAACGCACGCTTTTGTGGCTCACATAGTTCATCTGTATGTCTTCCCTAGTTTCTAGAAGATTCTAGCTCTTTCTAGCCACAGACTCCTGCCAATGACTTCCGCTCTGCCCGAGACCCGGTGTGATTTAAGTCATGAAAATATTTATACCCCACATGGAAATGTGTTTCTTATGAATAAATGACAGCAAATTCAAGGCCCATTTCCACCCTAATAATGCACAAAACAATTAAAATTTGCTTTGTCAGCCGATGAAATAAATTACCTCTGTCTGGGGGATGGGGGGGGTGGATATTAAGGCAATATTAAAATCACAGCTGGAAACTCAGAAGTTCTTTTCCTGAATCTCATCTGTCAAAGGAGAGTGGTGGAAACAATAACACCACTGACACCAGTCCTCATACTTATGAAACTACGTGGCATTAGTCAAATGGTAAAACTACTCAGAATTAAGAGCTTTTCCCATAGCAGTTCAAGACAGTGTGGTCAGTATTCACAGTGATGTCCAATTTCAGAAATTTATCTATAAAGAGTATAGTTTCATGTAAGCTATTTCTTACATAAAACGACTAATGATAGCTGATCAGATGCCAAAAATAATGTCTAGGATGATATTCACATGTGTGCTTGTGTGTGTGTGTGTGTGTGTGTGTGTGTGCATACACACATGTATGTGAGCCAGTCCTGGGGTTTGAACTCAAGGCCTGGCCTGGGCACTGTCCATGAGCTTTTGTGCTCAAGGCTAGTGCTCTACCATTTCTGGGTTTTGTTTTATTTGTTGGTGGTGGTTAATTGGTGATAAGAGTTTCATAGTTTTGTCTATCGGGTGTCGAACTGTGATCCTCAGATCTCAGCCTCCTGAGTAGGATATTAACATCTCATGCTCAAATTGAGAAGAAAGGAGATGTATTTATACCAGAATTGATGAAAATTCCAAATACATATATACATACACACACACACATATATTCGCTCACAAATTATATCTGGCTGGTTGAAAGAGGTAGCAGGGATAGATAACAGAATTGTGCAAAATACATCTCTTTTTCAGGAAAAGTACAGATATTTTAGATAGATTCATGTTTATATAAAAATGTTATAAAATACAAAACCACTGGCAGCCCACACCTTACATTCTACTGTAACTCAGGAGGCTGAGATCTGAAGATCAGGGCTCCAAAGCAGTCCAGAGATTAAAGACCATGAGAGTCTTATCTCCCATGAAAGACCAAACAGCAGGAATGTGGAGGTGTGGTAGAGCACCAGCTGTAAGAAAAAAAAAAGCCAAGGGAGAGTTTAAGGCCCCACAATGGACACATATGCAAAAGAAGTTATAAAATAAAATAATTTTAAATATAGACCTGCTTTTAATATGAAGAAGGAACAAAATTCATTTACACTAGATCACATAAGTCATCTTTGTCCATAGTATGATAGGGATTATATTATGCATCTCTAGTTTATGTTTACCATGTATATTTCTTTAGCCATAAACTTGAGCTATACATATTATATATATGTAATAAATCAAAGGGTGGATTGTGCTGGATTTACAGTTAGCAAGATAGAAACACTTGCTGGAATAAATGACCAGTTACCTGAAATATAAATAGGTGAGAATTGAGAATTTCGCATAGACTAGGGCAAAAGCAGAAATCAACACAAAGATTTTCTGTTCCCTTCATAAAACAGTGCAGGAATTATGAGCAATAGTGACACAGATTTCTCTTTAAGATCATTTTTTTTAATGACCAAGTGTAGTGTCCACCAAATTTCAGTAGATTTTGTGCAGAAGTTCCCTCATTATTTACTCACA
>NW_024871108.1:205000-212500 GCF_019054845.1 Dipodomys spectabilis
AAACCCAGGCAGGCCCCTTTTGGGATTCAATTAAGGGACAGACTGTCATATGTTCGGCCTGGCTGATCAATGAACCCATCCCGACCTTTGTCAGAACTCTTTGCAAGGTCACTGGGAAAGTGAAGAGAAGCTAGCTTGGTTTAAAAAAAAAAAACACCAGATTTATCCAGCCAGGAAGCCAGCTGACAAGCTATAAGACCAAGGTGGTCAGTTCACCTCCTCGTGGTCATTTGAGAGCAGCAGCCTCCAAGTTTCTCTTATTCAAAGAGAAACTGAAAAGGGAGACAGAGAGAGAGACAGAGACAGAGAGACAGAGAGAGAGAGAGAGAGAGGAGAAATGTATTGGTAGTTTGAATAGAAAGGTCTTTCTGTGGCTAAGAAATGATCATTAGCGTGTTAACATCTTTTACCTTGCAGGGTCTGATTTATTTATTACATTTTCTTTTATGGAGTAAAAACGAAAAAAAATTGGACTCCGTGGAATAGGCTCTCCTAACGTGTGGTCTTCCAAGTCCAAGCGATTGATTGGACGCTCCACCAGATGTGTAAAACAGATGTGACCTTTGTGAAACCGAAGTTGGAAAAGACGCTACTACTGTATACCTTACGAAAGGCCCCAGACAGACGTCAGGAAAACCCATTGAAGAAAAAGAATTAAGACTAGTTTTTAAAAGTATGTGTGTTTTAGCACTCTTTCATTTGGGCTATTAGATGAGTCTTCCAGTTGGGGGTTTATTTATTTACTTATCTTTGGTACTTGAGAATTTTCCTAACGACTTCTAGAAAACAACCGTTCAAGAGATAAAACCAGCAGGTCTGACACGTACCTGCTGATGTCAGTAGGGCAGGCACGTATTCTGTTTCTATTTTGATATTCAGGCATCTTTGTGACTATTGATCCCCCCATCTCTAAGATACAAAGTACGGGCATTCGCTTCATCTCATGGATTCAGAGAAGTCCGCAATGCAGCCTTTCGTGCAGAAACTAGACGTTGCTTGTTGAAGGAGTTGGGGTATAGTTGCTGATGCCTTTAGTGCCTCCTGCTCATAAAAAAACTGTGTAAGAGTACAGTAGTAGTATGTAGAAAATGGACTGACTAACGAAATGGTAACCCCTTCCTACAACACCCCAATATTAGCAAATACAATGATAGCTTAAAGAGAGAGACCAGCAGGGAAGGCAGAGAGTTGTAATATCACACAGGAGAAAAAGGCAAAAGGTTTTTTCCTTTGCATGCCTGGGCCTGCAGGAAATCTGTATTTCTGTAGTGAAAGGAAGCTCATCGAGATTTAAGATGACAGCTATTAACTAGGTGAGTACAAGCAAGTCTTAAAGCTTTTTCAAATCAGGATTATTTAAATTCTTAAGGATCGTATTCGGCAGTCTAAAGTCCTTTTTTTATTCTTTTGGTCAGTTGTGGGACTTGAACTCAGGGCCTG
The DNA here is from genome assembly GCF_019054845.1 of Dipodomys spectabilis. NCBI lineage: Eukaryota > Metazoa > Chordata > Mammalia > Rodentia > Heteromyidae > Dipodomys > Dipodomys spectabilis. The sequence continues at coordinate 206,441 of NW_024871108.1, forward strand.
GGCACAGTCCCTCAGCTCTTCAGTTCGAGGCTGGCGCTCTACCACTTGAGCCACAGCTCCACTTCTGGTTTTCTGGTGTTTCCTTGGAGATAAGAGTCTCCCAGACTTTCCTGTTCAGGTTGACTTTGAACCATGATCCTCAGATCTCAGCCTCCTGAGTAGCCGGAATGACAGGCAAGAGCCACCGGTACCTGGCAAGTTATTTATTTTCCGTGTTTGCCATTTCTCAGATCTGAACTCAGATCCTCCTGTTTGGCTGGCACCCTACCACTTAACACATGTCTCCAGCCAGGCATTTTGCTGGTTACTCTGGAGTTAGAGTCCCAAGCTGGCTTCTACCAGTGAAACTTTGGGGCTTAGACTTCACAGTGGCTAGAAGGGTAGGGGCTTGTGCTTGGCTCTCATTTAAATTTCATGTCTCTCCTTTCTCAATTTATCTTACGTGTGGTTCCTGAGACACATTTTCCGCTCATTTCGGGCTTGTCATAAACCAAAATAAGTTTAAACATCTGCAGCGTTTGCTCTTTGCCCTAAATACACTCAGGCAAAGAGAAATGTTCTTTATTAATAATTCTCCCTTTCTTAAGCAAGTTATCACCTCGGAAGGGCAGCGCATTAATTAATTAATACACGCACCCCGAGGAAAATTAAACAGTTGAAATAATAAATGTAGACATGTCTCTGAATATTTGAATTGAATTTTATTATTTAAGTTACCAGCAAATTTAATCCGTAGCATGTGAGCAAGATCATAGCAAAGTGCAGAAATGATTTATTCTCAGAACTGATAACTCCAGCCAGCCAAGGGTTGGTACCTTTGCTTTTTTCCCCCTTGCATTTTTTGAAGCACTCTAGGGTAAGAGTGAATGTATAATTTTTTAAATGCAACGAACATTCTAGATGCATGATTTGTGGACACAGTTTTGCACGTCTGGGTTATGCTGACACCTGCGGGTATTTTGTCCTTTGATAGTTCTAACTTGTGAGGTGTTTCGAGACTGCTTATGAACAGAGAGGTATGAGTCAGAATATGGGCTAAACTTTGTACACGTTGCATTCGGTTGTCATAAAATAAATGGATAAATTCAACTGGGTTAAAAGCAAATAAATAAGCAGGGACTCAAGCCTGTTAGCTTAGCTACTCAGGAGGCTGAGATCTGAGGATTGTGGTTCAAAGCCAGCCCGGGCAGGAAAGTCCGTGAGACTCTGATCTCCAGTGAACCACCAGAAAACCAGAAGTGGTGCTGTGGCTCACGTGGTAGAGCGCCAGCCTGGAGTGAAAGAGCTCAAGGACGGCGCCCAGGCCCTGAGTTCAAGCCCCAGCACAAACAAACAAAAAAGCTAGGCAGAGAAGAAAGTGAACTTCTAGCATCTGAGTAACACGTTCCCATTTCCACTAAGATCGAACCAAAAAAATTATACGACTAAATCACAGAATTAAAAATTAAATTTAGAATTAGTGGGTCCTTGTCTTTCTTTCTTTCTTTTTTTTCTTGATCAGGGCTGATAAACTGAGGAAGCTAGGCCAATTATTTTTCTCGAAGCCTTTAAAAATAGATTCTCATCTTTCTTGAGTGATTTTTTCCCCCCTGATGATGGTCTATTTTAAGATATCAGATTAACCCAAATGAATTTGCATTGTTCTTTTCAAGCACTCTGATGATGACTTTAAATCTTTTTAATGGCCGGGAAAGAGAGCAGAGCAGGAAGAATCAAGTTGGGAGAATTCGCCAACTCTTAATTTGCCAACTCTTCTTTGAGTACCAAATGAATCAAAAAATAATGGGACTACAAGTTACCATTTTGCCTACATTCTAATTGATTCTTCCCAGGAAACAGAATTCTATATATAATAAATTTATATATTAATATATAATATATTCACATTTATAAGTAAATACAAATATATTTATATATTTATAAACTTGCTAGTATATTTCTATATTAATATATTTTAAAATATATTGTACTTGTCATCCCAGCTACGAAGGAGGCTGAGATCTAAGGATCATGGCTCAAAGCCAGCCTGGTCAGGAAAGTCTGGGAGACTCTTATCTCCAAGGAACCACCAGAAAACCGGAGGTGGCGCTGTGGCTCAAGTGGTAGAGTGCTCGCCTTGAGTGAAAGAGCTCAGGGACAGCGCCCAGGCCCTGAGTTCAAGCCTCACCACTGACCATGATTAACAACAACAACAACAGAAAAATGGGGTAAATAAGACTAAAGCACCTTTTACAGGAAAACCCTACACTTTGTTCAATTCAGACACCTAATAACACAATTTTAAAATCATTTCAATAGTGCAAAAGACTTTCTCTTTTTCTATATATTATTTCATTTTGCATTTCAAATTATACATACACCCACATGCAACTTCTATACCATTGCATTCTGATCTTGTTCAAAGGCGAAGTGTGATAAGATCTCTTTTCATCTAATTAGGGCTATGTTATATGTATTTATATTTATATATATTAAACATGATATATAAACATATGCGTTTATATATTATATACTGATATATAATAGGAAAGATAAACTATAACGTATATATTGTATAACTATAATATTATATAGAAGTATGATATAAAGAAATAGATATTTATATAAAAATATATGTAAGGTAGATGAATATATAAAAAATATATAAATATTATATATAAAATGTATAAATATATGCAAAATGTATGATATATAACACATATTTAAATACATATATAATATAAATTTATTTGCATATAAGAGATAATGTATTTATATGCAATATATAGAACAAATATATTTATATATAATAAATGTACATAAATATGTTTAAATAGATAACAAATATATAATACATCTATGTATATGTATATTAATATATCCATATATTTTAAGCTATGTTAAGGGAGATAATTACAAAATCATCTGCGAGGATTTCAATAAAACCATGACAAGTCTTCAGGCCATTTCTTGCTGAGCTGGTGTAAAACAGCAGGGAGAGGAGGCGAAGGTTACCGGTGCGTGTGAAAGTTTTGGCGAGTGTAAAAGTTTTCTCCTAGTGCAAAATGTTGCTTTCCAGGCTGGGGACCGTAGCTCAGGGGTAGGGAACAGGCCAGGCATGCTACGGGCTGTGTGGTTTGATCTCACCACAAGAAACCAGACAACAGAAAACAACACAAAGGCAGACGCTCACTTACAGAGAAAGCGCAGCAGAATAAAAATCAACTCGCAGACAAAACTCTTCAAGTACAAAAAGAGAGAGAGAAAAAAACAACAAAAACCCTCACCACCAACCAACAGAAACAACAAAAAGCCACAGAAGTTTCTCCAACGTGTGAGTGACCCACACAAACTTTATATTGTGACCGTTTGGGTGAGGAAAATCACCACCACAAACACGTACAAGTACACGTCTCCTCTTCCCCAGCTCGTCAACATTTTTACTCCGCAGAAATTAATAACTATTTGTATTATTATTTCCTTCCGGGGATAGGGACCAGGAGGAGGGGAGGGGAATCAAACTACCTAACACTGAGATTTCCAGATCTGGTATTATTAGGTATCATATATTTCCAGGTCTGATCATTGTGAGAGGTAAAAGTTGAACGCTTTTTCTCTGGTAATAGAATGCATTCCTTTGGTTGCAGTTGAGATGGATATTTGGATTTCAACCTTATTCATATTTACCTAATTTTTTTAAATCTCTTAAAACCACGTACTGGTGACTCAGGCCTAGTTAGTCAGGAGGCTGAGATCTGAGGATCATGGTTTGAAAACCAGCCCAGGCCCAATAGTAGAGGAGACTCTTCCTGACAACGGACCACCAAAAAGCCAGAAATGGAAGTGCGGCTCAAGTGGTAGAGCACCGACTTTGAGCAAAGAAGCTCAGGGAGGGGTGGCCAGGTTCTAAGTTCAAGTCCTAGAACAAAGACAAACACACACACACACACACACACACACACACACACACACACACACTGTTCAAATACTTTTGAGGTTCACTCCAATTTTCTAACTACTGAGAATGCATTTGATGCTGTTGCTATATGTGTGTGTGTGTGTGTGTGTGTGTGTGTGTGTGTATTACATGTGTGCACACGGGTATGGATGTGTGTGTATCTGGGGGTGGAAATGTCCATCCAGAGGCCAAATGATGCCCCCCAAATCATTTGATACCTGATAGGAGAGACATACAGTGCTTTTCATAGAGTCTCTGTCCTATTTCTTACTATGATGTAAATGGTATGATGATGTCCAGGCCAGACAATGTGTTGTGAGTTGAGTAATGCCCCATTTTCCTTCTTCACTTAAAAGCCAGGCAACAAATCAAGTCTGCTTTTTCCCCAAACGTCTTCTTGTCCCAACTCCTTTAAGCTGAATGTTTTTTTTTTCCCTAAGAGTACTTACAGGCAGTGATCAAATTTGTCATAGTTTGATATTAAAATATGGGTGCGTTAATCTGACAATGACCTTTTCCCTAAACCTAATTTTTTAAAAAGAGAAAAGAATAGGAAAAAAAAAAAAAAAGATGTGCGGTGGCGTTTTTGTCAGTAACTTCAAGGCAAGATATTAGCCGGCCTTCAAATAGAAGCTTTTATCCACTTAATCATCAAGCATTACCTGCGTTCACCAGTGCTCAGCAACTTAATTCCAGGATTATTCATCTCCCCCCCCATTCCCCCCCAAAATAAAAAGCTAAATATTAAAATCAGAAGCCCAGACCCAAACAATAGAACTTTTATACCAAGATAATTAGAAATGGAACCTATTACCTAGGATCATAATTAGTGACTAACATATTAAATGACCTTTCACATTTACCTTAAGCCCCAGATTTGGGGAAAACCCGTTAAGGTTATGAATGCCATATTAGTCATCTTTAATCCTTATTACTGTAGGGGATAGAATTTTAATGATTTCTTTTTTTAAAAAAAAATAGGCAGTGGTCACTCACATATCCTTATTAAAAATTAGAGAAAACTCTCATGAAAAATTAAATGGATTAAGACTTCAATTGTACCATCATGGTGAGGATTAGCTCATTCTGAGATTCAGGCTAAGTACAGGGGTGAGTAAGTATTTATTAGTGGCTACACAGAACCGTGGAGGGTTTATGCACAAATAGATTTCGCTTCTGTTGCAACCCAGTAATTAAGAATTTGTCAGGGAAATTTGACCCTCTAGGGGTAGAAATTACTTTGCAAAATAAGAATGGCAGAGAGCTTCATTCCCCCAGGCCGCACATAATTTAACTTGATTATTTATACATCAAAGAGAGTTGGCAGTGATGGTTTGTCTAATACCGAAGGAGGAAGACGGTAAAGAAGAGGGGGGGGGAATAAAAATACAAACCACAGAGCGAAGATCTTCTTCCCTCAAATCTCCGTGAGAAAAATAGAAGCCATTTTCATAAAGCATTTCATTTTGCATATCAATGGAGAAGGCCTCCATTGGGCCTGTGGATTTACCGCTGTCAAAATTAATTTTTCTTTAATTCTTCAGGCCCAGTGGCGAAAGGCTGTGTTTGCAGACTACAATTTTCAATGCTTACAGGTAGCTCTGCAGATCGATAAATGTGTCTTTATGAGAAATTACCGCGAATGTGATCGGGTGTGCATTTTGTTTTATAGGCTAATAAGGTAATAGGAAATGCCAATTCATTCATTAGAAGACCGCTAAGTGCTTCAACGATATAGATGACAGGTCTGAGAGAGAAGAGAGAAAAATAGTTAGGATGGTTGGACAGGAAGGCAAGAATGGATTTTTTCATAACCAAATACTTAAAAAAAGGGTTTTTTTATGTGTGGGCATTTTCATTTTTAATCTGTGATGTACTCTATGAGATAAAGAAGCTTCCTGAAATCAGAAAAGATGTTTCGTTAGGAAGCTGTCCCCAGAAACAAAGACAGAAATGGCAACTTTTTCCAAATAGCTTCCTTTAGTAGAATTGCAGCCCCTGGGTTGTCTACGTAATGATGGTTAACAATGCTAAGACCCTACCTCACTATTAACCTTGTTACGTAAAAAAAGAAAAGAAAAGAAACTATGGAATGTGAAGATAGGAGATGGGAAATGAAGGAG
>NW_024871108.1:215000-287500 GCF_019054845.1 Dipodomys spectabilis
CTAGAAGACAGCAGCTAACTCTTCCCAATCATCCTTCAATCTATTCCAACTAACAATTGTATATATATGTACATATACGCACTGCATATATTGTGTGTAAATATACTGTGTATTTATTCATGTATACATATGTACGTATAAATGACATGAATATGCAAATCAATAAATTATAAAATATATAAATATAAATAATAAACTATATAAAATAAAAACAAATGAATATATAAAATTGATATATACATATATAATGTAAATAAAATATATAAAATAAAAACAAATATATAAAAATAATATATACACGGGGGCTGGGAAGGTGGCTCAGTGTAGAGCACTTGCCTTGAGCTGAAGAGCTGAGGGACAGCACCCAGGCCCAGAGTTCAAGCCCCACAACTGGATCCCCCCCAAAAAATATATATACATATAAAGTAAATAAAATATATAAAACAAAAACAAATAAAAACAAATAAACATATAAAATAATATATACATATATAAAATAAATATAAAGCTACCAGCACGACTATGTTTATTACAGCCTTATTCACCATAGCTAAGATATGGAACCAACCCAGATGCCCCTCAGTAGATGAATGGATCAAGAAAATGTGGTATATATACACAATGGAATTCTATGCCTCCATCAGAAAGAATGACATTGCCCCATTTGTTAGGAAATGGAAAGACTTGAAAAAAATTATATTAAATGAAGTAAGCCAGGCCCAAAGAAACATAGGTCCCATGGTTTCCCTTATTTTCAATATCTAGTATATGTATGAGTCAAGCAGAAAAGGTCAGATAAGGTGATGTTAGGGAAATGAACCCTAAGATATGTATTTTAAATGTTTTTTTTTTCTTTCATGCATTTGCTTCTAATGCAATTATAAGATTATTTCTTTGTTGCTTTGTATGTCCCTCCCCCACAGTATAACCCCTGCTTTCACTGTATTTGAGATTGGCATAATTTGTGGGGGGGAAGGGGAAAAACAAATCGTTTAAATAGGGATACAGGTGGACCTATTGCAACAATGAGATGTACAAGTTGTTATGTTGAAAACGAACTTTACAACTTTGGGGGGGGGGCGGGGAAGGAGGAGAGGAGAATTGGGGGGGGGGGCGGGGGAGGCTGGGAAGGGATGGGAAGGGGAAACAAAGGAGGAGGCTACAATGCTTGATAAGAAATGTACTCATTATCTTGCCCATGTAATTGTAACCCCTCTGTACAGTATTTTTGCAATTAAAAAAAATCAAATCATACTAAAAATATATATATAAATAATATACATATATAAAGTAAATAAAATATATAAAATAAAAACAAATAAATAGATAACAATAATATATACATATATAAAGTAAATAAAATGCATAAAATAAAAACAAATAAATAGATAATAATATAAATATATAAAGTAAATAAATATATAAAATAAAAACAAATACATAAAAAACATAAATAGGTAAAAATATGTAAATTAAATACATAAAATAAATAAAAATAAGTATATAAGTGTAAATAAATATGTATATCTATACACACATGTATACACACATGTATATACATATAAGTATATGCGTATACGTGCACCTGTATGTATACATAGATTTTAGTTATTTATATATTATTTATTTTTTTGTTTTTATTCAATGTTTATACAACATATACTTATGCTCTATATATTTATTTATTTATTTATTTTGGGTCTGGTCGTGGGGTCTGAACTCTGGGCCTGGGCGCTGTCCCTCAGCTCTTCAGCTCAAGGCTAGCGCTCTACCACTTGAGCCACAGCACTACTTCCATCTTTTTCTGCTTATGTGGTGCTGAGGAATCGAACCCAGGGCCTCAGGCGTGCAAGGCGAGCGCTCTACCACTGAGCCACCTGCCCAGTCCCTGCTCTCTATGAATGACCCAAACTGCCTTCCTAATTCCAAGCCTGCTGCCTCTGCCATGGTTTGCTGACTTCCTGCTACTCTTCCTTCTCGGAGAGGAGAGGCTCTTCTTTTACTGCTCTTCTTCTGCTGACTTCCTCAGTGTCTCTCAGCGTTGGAGCCACAGTTATTTTCAGTCTCCACGGGGGCCTTTCCTCTCTCCCTCTAGCTACAACAGCATTTAGCCTCTGGGCTGTGTCTCGTGGAGATGGCTGCCTTCCCCTTCCTGGTAAACCATCTCCCCAGCTCTGTAGGCTTTGCTCAGCCACTGATTGCTTCTGATCTATCGCCCGCTAGGCAATATCCCTTCTACGTGCCACGTTTGGAATGCCGGATCAGATTCGTGCTTTAGCTGGCCATTCCTCCAATCTCCAGGTGACCTCGTGGCTACCTCCATCCACCCACTGGGCTGCTGATGCACCTGCCATCTTCCCTCCATCTCTGCACCCTCCTGGAAAGGACCCTCTGGATTTCATCTATAGTAAGATCTGATCACACCACTTGCCTGTCTGAGATCGCCTTTCACCAAGGTCCTGGGTCACTGACACATTCTGTGGCCCATCTTCCTCTCTTCACCTGATCCTGCCCCTCAGCCTCTGGCTTCAAGTGCAGACATTTCAGATGCCTCTCTGCTTTGCCCAGGCACCACGCTGGCTTTTACTCCTGCTGCTACCCCCTGCCCTGAAGACATTTCTTCCAGTATGAACTCTGACTGAGTCTTAAAAATGATCCATCCCCCCTCCCTCCCCCACCCATCCCTCTCAGGCGGCTGAGCGCAAATGCTCTGAGCAGGCCTGCAGAGCTAGCCTTCCCCACGGGTGTGTGAGGATCTCGGGTGGAAACATTTGTCTTTCTTTCCTTACCACTGGTGAAAAACAGCTCCCAAGGAAAGCATCGTGGCTGCCCCCCCCCCCCATGGTGATTGAACCTAACATGGTGTCTTCTTTCTTTTTTCTGTAAGGTTTTCCTCCCCATACGTCCACACCGACGTGCTTTCTCCCGTGGATTCCCAGGGAAGTTGGTCCCTACGGGGTGGGTGTCACAGGTCAATCATCTGAGGCTGGTGATTCCACCCGGAGTGGAATCGAAAGTCTTCTTCCTAATCCCAGATGGATTTGGGTTGTGTTTTATTTGGGGGGGGGTTAGATTTTAATTTGATATTTAATTTAAAATGCAAACCTGTCTCCTCCAATCTCTTTACTGTATGGGATAGTTCTCCATCCACGTGGAGAAAAGGTGGTACAAATGGAATATTCACCTCGCCTGCTACAATCGCATCTCTGAAGAATTTCTTGAGGGGCTGGGCAGGTGGCTCAGTGGTAGAGCGCTCGCCTAGCATGCACGAAGCCCCGGGTTTGAGTGCTCAGCACCACAGACACAGAAAAAGCTGGAAGTGGGGCTGTGGCTCAAGCTATAGACCGCCAGCCTGGAGCAAAAAGAAGCTCAGGGACGGCGTCCAGGCCCTGAGTTCAAGCCCCAGGACTGGAGAAAAAAAAAAAAAACTGAAAAGAATTCAACTTAAACTCTTTAAGTCCTATGGAAACTTCTGATCTCAAAATCTGGGATTCTCTCTCTCTCTCTCTCTCTCTCTCTCTTTCTATCTTTCTTTTTTTTCCTTCTTTCTTTCTAGTCCCTAGGCTTGAACTCAGGGCCTGGATGCTGTCCCTGAGCTCTTTCACTCAAGGCTGGTGCCTGGCTTTTTGGTGGTTCGTGGAGGTAAGAATCTCATGGACTCTCCTGCCTGGCTGGTTTTGAACCATGATCCTCAGCTCTCAGCCTCCTGAGTGGCTGGGATGACAGGGGTGATCACCAGCTCCCAGCTGGTGATCAGTGTCATCTCTTCCCATCACCAAGAAGAAAGGAAAACAAACAAACAAACAAAAACCCCTCCACCAACTCTCTCCACCCACATAAGGTCAGTTCTGCAGGAAGGCTGTTTTTCTTCCTTTTTACAAATGGTCCCCAGAAGGGAAATAAATGGGAAGTGGGTGAGCTTTTCCATACCTGAGCATTGCAGGTAGCTTCCGTGTGAAGTGGCAGTTGGTGAAGTCGAAGGCCTAAGATTTCCCAGGAATGGAAGGAGAAGAGCTTTCTTCTTTGTCCACCTGAGATCCCAGAGGCCCGACCAGTCTCTGGCCCATCCGATCAATAGCCAGTTAGAGCTCAGGACAACTGGGAAGCTACAAAGTTCAGCATCGATCTGCCCTCCTCCTCCTTCCCCGCCCTTTGGCCCCCCAAGGCAGAACTGATTGTCTGTTTTCTTCTTTCTCCCCTCCCTCTTCTCTCCACCACACACCTGGCTCTTCGGGACCTTGGCCAAGCCAGGCTGATCAGGGCTGAAATTCCCACCTCAGACATCTCTCAAAACCCACCAAACGCTTCATGATGACACAGGGTGGGGGGAGAGGAAGCTAATTTGGGAACACGGAGAAGCAATTTTGTCCCACCAGAGCGAAGGGCTGGCTGGCTTTCAGAAATGGATGATTCACCCCAATAGGCATCTCCGATATTGATATATATAGTTTCTCGTTTGTATTTAACAATGGCTTTCTACAGGGTCCTCTTCAGACACAGCGGTTTTGTGTGGATTTCTAGGACATTAGAAAACTGTGAGAAATTCACAATCAAACCTGGAACTGGTGGCTCCCACCTGTCATCCCAGCTACTCAGGAGGCTGAGGTCTGAGGATCATGGTTCAAAGCCAGCCCAGGGCAGGACAGTCTGTGAGACTCTGATCTCCCATGAACCACCAGAAAACCAGAAGTGGAGCTGTGGCTCAAGCGGTAGAGCACCAGCCTTGAGTGAAAGAGCTCAGGGACAGTGCCCAGGCCCTGAGTTCAAGTCCCAGGATGAGCACAAAAAGAAAAAAAAAGAAAGAAAGAAAATGCTTCTGGTAGGTTTCATGCCATTGAGTGAAAATTCTAATATTTACAAATGCATCTTGAACTACTGAATTGAGTTCAGCCCACCAAGGAAACAGCCTTTGCCTCTCCTGAGGTTTGATTTCTGTCTCCTGTCCACGGAGGATCAATGCATTTGCTTACTTTTTGTGATCCTGCAGGAATATGAATTCTTCAAAGGACATGAGAAACATGAAACACAAGTGTGCATCTATGTGTGTGCACACGTGTGCACACGTGTGGCACTTGCTCCTTGTTTAGGAAGACAAATGATTGGGTTGAAAAGGGAAACAAGAAAAAGTCATTCGGTGAATAAGATCATAGAAAGTACTTCCTTCCAAAGAACGAGCCTTTCCATGCCTTGCAATGAAGAATAGACTTAAAAAAAAAATCAACGTTCCTTGTCCCAGAGAAGCAATTCAAGAGTAAATCATATCACTAATTACGGTCTATTAAAAGATTTGAGAGTCTTCTAATGGAAGTCATCATTCTCCTTCTAGATTCTTCTGTGTCACCGCACTCAGACAGACAGGGGAGGCCCACTCACCCTAATTTAGAAATAATATATGTTCAGTTAAGTTCTCCTTCTTGATCATGTCCCACAAAGTATGTATCATCCATTACAGCTGATCAGAAAGATTTGTATGTTGTTACCAAAGTCAGTACTGAGTTCTAGGAAAACATGTATACTGTTTGTTGTTGTTTTTCCTGCTGAAAATACATTATAACCAAGCACCGGTGGCTCATGCCTGTCACCCCAGCTACTCAGGAGGCTGAGATCTGAGGATCACAGTTCAAAGCCAGCCTGGGCAGGGAAGTCCGTGAGACTCTGATCTCTAATGAACCACCAGAAAACCAGAAGTGGAGCTGTGGTTCAAGTAGTACAGCGCCAGCCTTGAGCTGAAGAGCTCAGGGACAGTACCCAGGCCCTGAGTTCAAACCCCACTATCATCATCAACAACAACAAGAAAATACGTTCTAATATTTCACACAGCTACTTTACATTTTAATTCCCACTGAATACAACGTGGACTCATCTGGCAAAAGGAAATAGCTTCTGACCTTGGATTTTTCCCATCAGGTCACTAAATACAAAATCATCTTCTTTTTTGTTGTTCCCCCTCTCCTCCTCTCTTTTCTTAATGCCATGGGGATACTTTTCAGGTCGGATCTTGGAAGAGTCTAAGAATTTCTTTGCACACAGCTCGTCTTCAAAAAGAAGGGGAAAAAAAATCTCCATCCACGACTTCAACTCGGCCCCACCCCAGAGACACCTGTACCCAGACGTGAGCTTCTCTTCCCCAGAAACACACATAATTGCCACCACAGATGAATGCTGGCCTGCAAAAGCAAATTTTCCTCTCTTCGAGATCAGTAAAGCCAGTTGAAAGCATTTTTTCCCTCTCTTTCCTGCCAACCTAGGAAGCATTTTGAGGATACAGCCTTGGGCTATAAGGTAACCTCGGGAAACCAAGCATCCTTAAGGACATTTTTTTTTCTTTTCTTTTTTTTGTATTTTGAACATCAAATGCCATTGGAACGCTTGATGTCAAATCATAAGAGTTAATCGCGCTTCCTGGTCCGGGGCAGGGGCCACTAATCACGTCAAAATTAAATTGTCTCATTATTGTCACCTCCAAAGAGAATTGAGCTCCCCAATTTCTATTTTCAAAGCTCATTTAGACAAAAGAGCCCGTGTGTGTGTGTATATGTGTGTGTTTGTGTGTGTGTGTGTGTGAGAATTGGGTCACTTCCAAAAAAAAAAATCATTTGTGATTTCCTATACATTATAATGGATCCATTTTGCTTTTGCAAATAGTAACTAAATTGATCTATGGGGAATATAGATATAAAAATCTACGACCTTGAAGGTCATACTTCACACACACACACACACATGTTTTCTGAAGTTCAACCTTGATACGAATTGAGACTTTTTATAATTGCATATATATATATAGATATGTACATATGCACAAATGACAAATCTAGGTGAAATCGAGACATAAATGCTTTTATTTTAAGCAACATCACACGCATTTCTCCTAAGAGAGATGATTTTCAGCTCAGCTTTGTACCTGGTGTCGGAGAAACCAGACAGACAGAGGGGAAGAGAGGGCACACGAAGGTGAGTTGATTTGTCTCACAAGAGTTGAGTTGTTTCTACTAGCTAGCTACTTGTGAATGATTAATGAAGCAGAAGGGGGAAAAGCAAGCCAGAGAAGAGAAGAAAAAGGTAAAAATACCCTCTCTGTTCCTCAGAAAACTCCAGAGAAAAAGGTAGCACCAAGGATTCCAGAACAAATACAATTCTCCAATCCTTCAGGCTCCAAAGGGAAACTCAAGGGACCTGTGCTAATTTATTTATGATTTTCTTTTCCTCTCAGCATTTATTTAAATCACTTTTTTGGGGAGGGGGAGGAGAAATGGCTTTCAGAGGGAGGAAAGATTTTTTTTGTTGTTGTGTTTCTCAGTCGGACAAATGTTACTCAAATAGTCTTGATGCTGTTATTTTTCTTTACAGGAAAAATAAAACAGGGAGTGTGTGTGTGTGTGTGTGTGTGTGTGTGCGTGCGTGTGCACGAGCGCGCAAAGTTTCGTGGCGTTATAGTGAAACACTGAGATTTGAAAATTCTACACCACAGATGTAAACACAGCCAGACACCAATTAAGCATCGGGCCAACTATGGATATTATGATTCTTGATTTTCGTGGGTTCTGTGTGCATGCTCTCAAGGATGGACTTCGGCCACACATGTATTGAAAAGGAGGAGAAAAATACTCCAAGAATACTTGGAAGAGAAACACGGCACCTTTAACTCAGTCATGCTGACTAAAGTGTTCACATAGCCTTTGGATGTTAGCTATATTGGAGGGAAAGATGCAGTTATGTTTTTTTCCCCCTATAAGTCCCATTTCAATGAAAGACAAAAAAAAAACCACCCACAAAACACCTCCCTTAATGCGTGTCATGTTCATTGCTTAACATTTTTCCCTTGATGATAAAAATCGTGTCAAATAACTTATTGCTTTGTTTGGTTTGGGTAAGACTTCCATTTGGATTCTGGGCTTTGTATTTCCTAAACAGGAGCTCTACCACTTAAAATGTACCCCAGCTGTATTTTGCTTTTATTTATTTATTTATTCATTCATTCATTTATTACATAGGGGGTGCTTATTTTCTCTAAGCTCTCCCAAGGTGAATTAAGTATCCTACAAGATGGAAGACCCTAAAACCAAGCAGGGTACTCACGCCTGTTATTCCAGCTACTCAGGAGGCTGAGATCTAGAGGATCTCAGTTCAAAGCCAGCCTGGACAGGAAAGTCCCTGAGACTCAGATCTCCCAGGAACCACCAGAAAAAGGGAAGTGGTGCTGTGGCTCAAGTGGTAGAGCACCAGCCTTGAGTGAAAGAGCTCAGGGACAGCGCCCAGGCCCTGAGTTCAAGCCTCAAGGCCTACAGAGAAAAAGAAAAGAGCCCAAACCAGTGCTTAATGACAATAACAACTATACACATGCTATCATCATGTATCAGAGCCTTCAGCAAAACACGGCAATATGGTACATGTGATAACAATTTAAAACAGGAGCTGTTTATAGTCTTTGGATTAGTAACTTCTCAAGAGGGCGCGTGGATCAGTGTGGCCTTGTTTTTTGTGTTTTGTTTTTAAAGAGACATCGCAGAGAAGAATAAGTTGGGTACATTAAGCATTGTCTTATTGGATGTCAAGCATGCTAGTGACAGCTAAGAAACGAGTCTCAACATGAATCTCGATGCTCATCCACGTAGCCACCGACGGGCATGGCTTCTTCATGAAAAGATTTTCTTTTCCTAGTTACCCCCCTTGGAATAAACAGGCTGCTACGGTATACAAAGGAAGATGGCTCTCCTTGGTCTAGAAGAAGAAACTTTTTTTAAAAAAAAAAAAGGGATTAAATCAACTACAAAGCCTTAATTGGGTCATTACCTATCGGATCTTATCTCCAACATTCACACCCCACCATCGCAGGTGTTATTATTTATTTATTTATTTCCCTTTTCTTGATTGACTGTGATCAGATTGGTGATTCGGGAGAATCAAAGCCGGTCTCCGGCTGTATCCCTAAATGTCAGCCCTTTAAAGTGCTTTGACTTTTATTTTCTATTTACTCTGGTCAGTGTAAATTTCTGTGGGGTTTGCTGGGAGGGGATAGGGGATTTGAGGATTTGTACTTCGTGGTTATTAATATTTGACTTGGTTAGTGCTATCTATTTACTATATGACTTTTGAAAAATAAAAAGAAAAGGGGGGAAAAAAACATAAGAGAACGTGGCTATTTGTCCACAGCCCTTCCAACACATGGAATAGGTCTGGGCCTGCACGTCTCTGTATATTATTGCTTTTCTGCTTTTTTTCCTTCAGCTCGGAACACAGAAACCAATGCCCTTTGCCCTTTGATCTAGCTCACCTTTCCTTTACACTGTCCATATTTGCTGCATTAAGGCCTGCTTTGTTTACTTATGTACTTATTTGTTATTTCCCCCCCCAACCCTCTTCCTACCCAGGATATTCAACAGTCGGCTAGGAAAGGTCACCCATCCATTCCTTGTGGGGTTGTGAACTGAACTACCATCGAGGTACATGCAAAAGATGACAGGATTCCCTGGCTCTGAGCTAACTTCTCCTGGGGCAAAGCTTCCTGGCAGAGTCAAGAGAGCATGCTACCACACAGGGTCTCGAAGTTGACATGCTGTCCTTCCCCAGGAGCCAATGAATTGGGCCCAAGGCTGCAGATCTCTGGCCCTCTGTGGGGTAGCTGTGTTCCCTTCCCCCTCCCCCCTCCATGACCCTTACTAACAGCTTGCACCTGATTGGTGGCTGGCTGAGACAATTCATGGATAGGAACCAATGAAAAGATGCATTTCATCATGGAATGGGATATGTTGGTGACTTTCTAGTATCTCTCCATACACAGAGCCTCCCAAATCTATGTCTCAGTGAAAATGTCTGAGACAAATACAGTCCAAAAACAAAGGCTGGATTTTTTTTTTAATCTGCTATCATCCCTGGGTAGAAGACTAATTACATTATTAAATCATGACATAACGTAATCATGTAATCTATGCAAATGGTATCACAAATCTCTCAGCTTTAGTAGCGGGGTTCATGGATTCCACAGTGGAAGGGAGCCCTCAGTTTGCTTTGTATTATCATTGTTATATAGGATTTAATTTCTTTTCCTTTTTTTCTTTTCTTTTTGTTGTCAGTCCGGGGTCTTGAACTCAGGGCCTGAGCACTGACCCTGAGCTCTCCAGCTCAAGGCTGGTGCTCTACCACCTGAGCCACGCCTCCAGCCCAGCTTTTTGGTGGTTCACTGGAAATAAGAGTCTCATGGATGTTCCTGCCCGGGCTGGCTTTGAACCTGGATCCTCAGATCTCAGCCTCCTGAGTAGCTGGGATGACAGGCGGGAGCCACCGGCACCTGGCTTGGCAATCAGCTATTTCTTCCCACCGGAAGGCAGCATTTTACAAGAGCTCTCCACCCTGTGGGGGCCACTGGTGAGCCCAATAATCCCCTTTTAATCGACAGGCTATAAAAATGAGTGGCAGGCAATTCTTGGGAGAGGCCAGGGTATCAGGAAATTCATTCACCAGGCCATGCTGGCCTTTCTTCAGAAAGAGATTCCTCTGTGGGGGACAGCCCTCTTGCTAGCTCAGCTGATGGAGGTCGTATAACCTTACAGTCTTACAGGTATAATATTAGATATAGGTAAGACATTATTATATATTCTATAGCGTAATGCAATATAATAATATAATGGGAGGGTTGAACCTGCTATGTCAGGGAAAAGGGGCTGTGGTCTCCAGACCCCAGAGAGATGAGGGCTGTCATGACAGGAGACCCCGGGCTGCTTTCTTGGTTGGGGGAAGAAGGGGCTGCATTGGATTTGGCAGAACTCACCATGAGAGGCGTTTCCCTCCACCGCCACCAGGGGACAGCGGCTATGCCACGGCCCAGGGGACAGTTTGCACAAGGTTACTTTTGAGTTGTGTGTGTGTAAGAGAGAACTATGTGTGTGTGTAAAGAGAGGGGGTGAGGGAGGTGTGTGTGTGTAAGAGACATAAGTGTGTGCGTGCAAATATGTCTAGAGGGGAGAGGCAGGCGTGTGTAAGAGAGAAGTATGACTGTGTGTATGCCCGTGTGTGTGTGTGTGTGTGTGTGTGTGTGTGTGTGTGTGTGTGTGTAGAAGAAAGAGAAGGGAGAGGGGTGTGTGTGTAAGAGAGACATGCTTGTACGTGATGGATGGATGTGGAAGGAAATAGTATTTGGAGCTGAGGTTGTGGAATGGAGGTCTTGATCGACGGTTACAAGGCAATGTGTCGTGAAAATTAATACTTCTGTTTTACTTATTTCCTTCCCTCCCTTCTTTCTCTCCTTCCTTTCTTGCTTCCTTTCTTCCCTCCTTCCCTCCCTCCCTTCCTTCCTTCCACACTCCCTCCTTCCCTCCTTCCCTCCTCCCTTTTTCTTTCTTTCCTTCCTTCCCTCCCTCTCTCCCCCTTCCTTCCTTCCTTCCTTCCTTCCTCCCTTTCCTCCCTCCCTCCCTCCTTCCTTCCTTCCTTCCTTCTTCCCATCAACATGACATTCCGGTTTGTAATCCTAACAGTAACTCTTCTCCTCAGCCTTGATTCTCCAGGGTGATAAAGTTTAATGATATTTAATTCACTCCTGGTTGATATCTAGATGCAGTTTTGATTGGTCAGACTGTCCTTAGAAGAAACAATATGTAAAAAAAAATAAAGCCTTGTACTTACACTTGAATGTGCAATCTGCTTACAAAACTCTCTCCTGTGTTAAACATGGTCATTTTTGCAACCTAGATGAAATTTCTCCGCTATCACTTTTTAGCAACCAAACTTACTTGGGCCAATGCACTAGAACAAATATTGCACATGTAGGGTGCGTGTTTGCTTTCCCACAGAGACACGTTTCATAATGCTTACACAAAATTAAACACGCACCCCCATTTCTCTACCTCCACATCTGAATCCACAGTGCTCCTGAGTCATGCTGTTATCGAGAGACACGGAATCTTTGATAACAGTACTAATCAAATTTTATTCATTGATTCCCCCCCCCCCCCGGGTGCTGGGCACTCTAATTTTATTTTCTCTTTCAATCCTTATCACATAGACTGTGAATTTTTTTTTTTTTTGGTCCTAGTAATGATTCCCATTGTGAAGAGAGGCAAATAGAGCTACGGAGACATTAATTAAGTTGACTTTAAAGTTATAGAGTTCAAATTAGGCCAGCCTTAACATTTAGCAAAGAGTCTCTCCTAAGCCACCTGCTAATTTATTACACTGGCATATATATATATATATACACATATATATATATATATAACTACTGGGCAATACTCTGTTCATATATAAATGTGTATAACTATGTGTATAAATAGGTATGCTGGAACTACATAATGAAAGTATTCCCACTGTATAACAAAGCACTTACATTTCAGATAGGTCACCCAAACAGAAAAATACAAGCCCGAGTGCGTTACCCAAGAAATTCGTCAAAGATTTGAACTATGCCACATCTGGAAGGCATCTGTATCCTCAGGATCTGTGTTGATCAGAGTCACGCCATCATTATTTTTTAAAAATCCAATACCACATCACACGGTTCACCGTACAGGAAATAGTCACTAGTTCCCATTTCACCAGTGGGAATGAATGTGTGCCTTGGAATTCCAAACCTCCAGGAAAAACAAGAAAACAGCCTTCTTTAGCCGATCCATTAGCTTCAGGAACCCAGAGAGATGATTTTTAATTTTCATCCTTTGGGAAATAATCACACACACACACACACACACACACACACACACACACACACACAGAGGACTTCAGTGCTAGATCAAACCAGCCTGTCATACTCTGATGAAAATTCACTTTCCCATTGGTAGTAATTACAGCGACTGAGTGTGTTGAAGTACTATCGGGGTAATGTATCCAGGGAGCTAGACTGTCCAATCGTTCTCGAAAGAAATTAGGGGTTATTATTGGTTAATCAAAGTGTTTGGGGGGGACAAGAAAGGTGAACATTCATGAATTGGTATACATGCTGGACCTTCTGAATCCTGAAAACTACACCAACAAGCCTGCGTTTAACAGAAGATCATGGGAAAACATTGATAAAGAAGCGTACAGATGCTCCATCCATTACAGAGAAGGTATTTCATAAAGAATATTCTGGGTTTTTTTTTTTTCCTTTACCAAATTCAACCCAGGTGTACGATATTAGAAAGACACCGTCAGAATCATCTCAGATGACCGTATACAATAACTGTGCATGCTTATACAAAATATTTGCCAAGTAGGAGGGTGAAGACACCAAGTTAAAGGCTAGTGATTTCTCTTTTTGTTTTTTAATCTGTTGACCTGTTACCTAGTTTTTTTTTTAAGTCAGTCCCGGGGCTTGAACTCAGGGCCTGGGCGCTGTCCCTGAGCTCTTCATCTCAAGGTGAGCACTCTACCACTTGAGCCACAGCGCCACTTCTGGTTTTCTGATGGTTCATTGGAGATCAGAGTCTCACGGACTTTCCTGCCCAGGCTGGCTTTGAACCATGATCCTCAGGTCTCAGCCTCCTGCATAATTAGGATATACAAGTGTGAGCCACTGGCTCCTGGCTACTTGTTACCTTTTTGCATGTACTTTGTGCTAAAGGTGTGTGCAAAAGTCAAGACATGGATTTCTCCAGAGACTTCTTGAACTGTGTTGAAAATTATTCTGCCAATTGCTGTGGTAGGAACGGACCTAGAACAATTTGACCAGTTACCAAAGAGTAACTGTCATTTAACCTTTCCCCAATGGGTGACCTAGAATTCACTTTTCCCCAAAATGAAATATCCTCCCCATCTTACCACCCTTTACCAATGGTCTGAATCTGGTTTTTTAAATTAGCAGCGGATTGAATATTGGATACAAAACCCGTGGCCGGTGGTTCACACCTGTCATCCTAGCTACTCAAGAGGCTGAAATCTGAGGATCTCGGTTCAAAGCCAGCCCGGGCAGGAAAGTCTGTGAGACTCTGATCCCCAATGAACCACCATAAAACCAGAAGTGGTGCTGTGGTTCAAGTGGTAGAGCGCCAGCCTTGAGTGAAAGAGCTCAGGGACAGCACTCAGGCCCTGAGTTCAAGTCCCAGGACTGGTTAATAATAATAATATAATTTTAGGTCAAGCATAAGAAATAGCCACTGTCTCACCCTTCCACACAGGGCTGAGCAATGATCTCTGTCTTTTGGAATCTCTCCGAAAGTGAACACCAGGAAGATGGAAACTTCTATTGCCTTCTTCCAACTTCTCTTGAGAAAGAGAGACTTGCGCTACCCAACTGTCCCATTTTCCTTGGCCAAAGCGAATTTTCTCCTCTGGCGATGAAGTGACACATTCACACCTTCACAAGAAAAACCCAACCCCTCCAAACGGGGGCCAGATACGTGAAGGAAGTTTTCATTCTCTTGCACACACACACACTCACTCACACACACACAAACACACACACACCCAGGACGGTAGGCTCAAGCTCAGGAAACACTTAAACCTTCATTCTCACCCATCGCCTCTTCACCCACAGAGTCCCCCCTCCCTTCCCTTCCTCAGCCCCCCCCCCCTCCAGCCCTCCCATTATTGTCCTTCCAGTACTTTCTAGGGGACTTTGAAAAGGAAAGGTTCAAAGAGCAAGGCTTTCAAGCTTCTCTCTTCCATGTCACACACTTTCAACTCCTGATTTCAAAGTGCCACTCGCGTGCTGTTCAAAGGCCTCTGGCCACGTAGGGGGTGAAAGATTGGAGTTAAAGGTGGAACTACAAAGCTGCTGAGACTCCCTGTAAGACCCTGCTTGGAGACGGTTACAAATGGTAATCCAAACTCAAGCATCTATCAATACCACTGTCCATCTGTGGGGAGAAAGAAAATGGCCTTTGTTTATGTGTCTATTTATTTATTTTGCCCACCACGTTGGTGGTTTTCTTTTCTTTCTATTTACCAGGCTGAGGGAGAGCCTAATTGATATGTTGAAATGCTGTTTCTCTCTCTCTCTCTGTGTGTGTGTTGGCGTTAGAAGTAGTAGAATGAGGGACAGAGCTTAGAGAGGAGGGGGAAAAAAAAGACAGGAAAAGAAAAACTCACCCACACATCCTAGAGAAGTTAGATAAGAATAGCTAAAGGAGTTCCTTCCAACATCTGAAGAGGAAGAAAATAAAATAGAATCCAGCCTTATGCTCACCCTGCCTTCATCTTCCTCCCCTTCTCTCTCTCTCTCTCTCTCTCTTTCTCTCTCTCTCTTCCCTCCTTTTTATCTGCCTGCCCACGAGAGATGTGGAACTCCATTAATTGGTCCTCGGGGAAGCGAAGAGGCCTCTGCTTTTATGGCTTGGTTCTTTGTATTGTACACATGTGGGCATCTCTCAGGAGATACACAAAAGACAAAAAGGGGAAAAAAAATAACCCACAACAAACAACAACAAAAAATCCCCCCCCACCACCACCAAAAGAAAACTCGAGGCGTTGGAAGGGTGAGGAATTGCCTGGGTCTGAGCACCAAATTGCACCCCATTCTTGATTCCTTCTTAATATCTGAAATGGCACCAATTATCCCCAGCCCTGGGCCTTCCATGGCTGGAACTAATGTACTTTCCTCCTCCTCCCAGCCTTGCTCCCGGCGTTGTCAGCTGAGGGATTCTGTTTCCTGTCTGAATTCAAAGTTCTCACACCTGCTCAGACCACCCTCCCCTTCCTCCCCCTCCTCCGTCTCCCCCCACCACCTTCCTTGGCAACAAACCAGGTGGTCTTAGGGGAAGATAAAAAGAAAAGCTGATCAGAAGAACTCACCTGAAGCCCACGCCACGGGGCCTTCGCCCCTTTAGTGTTGTCTTAAACCCTAAGCACTTGAAGACTCAAGTCTCCTAACTTCCAGTCTGGGTCTTTGATGAGGACAGGTTGGCTGCAACTCTTTCCTGGTCTCGGGAAAGGTTTAAATTGCTGGGGGAGGGGGGGAAAGAGAGAGAGAGAGAGGGGGGGGGGGGGGAGAGGGAGAGGGAGAGGGGGAAGGGGAGAGAAAGGGGGGAAGGGAGGGAGGGAGAGAGGGAAGGAGGGAGGGAGAGAGAGACAGAGACAGAGACAGAGAAGGAACTTCCCTTCTAGAACAGTCCAGGCTTTTTAAAAGCAGAGTGGACAGAATGGACAGCCAAGTATTTCCCAAGTATTTCCTACAAATCTCTCTCCCAAGGAGGATTTGATTTTGAAGGCATCCCATGGCAGGAAGCAAAGCCTAAATTTAGCATTTTTACACACACTCACACACACACACATATTTTGGGGTGTTTGGGGGGAGCCCAAACCCAGAGGGGAGGGGAGGTGATGGAAATATTCAGGAATAAGAGGACTAACAGGTAACCAGATTAGAAGTAGTTGTTTCACCAGATTAGAAATAGTTAAACGTAGCAAGGCTCCATGGCTGGATGTCTTTGGAAAACACGCCAGCTCCCAAAGAGCAAACCACCTGCCCGAAGTTTCTATCTCCTCCACAACTGAAGAAGTATTCGCTAATACTCCTTTGCTAGCTTTCCCAATGGAAGTCTCCAGAAAAATAGAACTCCTCATCAAACAAACAAACAAAAAAAGAACCTCTTGGAAAGTGGAGGAAAATCAAATTCTAGAGAGGAAGAATAGGTAGCAGCAGCAGAAGTCACCACAAGAAGGAAGAGGAAGAGGAAGAGGAAGAGGGAGGAAGCTGTACTCTGCTTTTCTGCTTCCTCTCTCTCAAGGGATGGTTGTACGCGCTCAGCGTTATTCCTCTTGGAAAGTGGGTGTCAGAAACTCATGGGCATTTCTGAGGGGGACCCAGACTTTCTCCGGTCCAATGGGGCCCTCTCTCATGCAGGTGTGGAGTCTGAGCTTTAGAAGCCAGTGCCATCTTGGAGGTATGCTCATGTAGCTCAAGGAAATAGAGACACTTAGCACTGGTGTAAAGGTGGTGATGAGCATACATAGAATTTTCCAGAAGCTCAAGAGGAAGCACCCTCGCAGTCCGCAGGAGGAGTGACCTCGCAAATCAGCTACGAAACAGACAGGGGCTTGTCTGCGTAGATTCTCAAACAGCTCAGTGTTTCCCCATAACTCTTTGAATACCTTTTTACGCGTGTCACGTGTGAACAAATGCATACATGCACAGGACACAAAGAGATAACTATGAAGATGCATATCGTTTTCATTTCCAAAGACAGTATGAACAGAGAGCCCATCACTCGAATGTATATGGCTTTCATTTTATGGACATATTTGCACCGTGGGAATGACTAGAATGTATGCATTTCTTATTATATGGACATTTACATTATACAGAGAGATAATTAGTAGAATGTATAGCTTTCATTACCTGGATATACATATAAAAAGAGAAATTATTAGAATGCATATGGTTTTCATTTTATGGACATTATGTGCAGAGAGATAATTATTAGAATCTACATAGTTTTCATTTTATGGTCATGTATACAGAGAGATAACTATTAGAATTTATATAGTTTTCATTTTATGGTCATGTAGACAGAGACATAACTATTAGAATCTATGTCGTTTTCATTTTATGGACCTATATACACAGAAATCGTTTTAGAATGTATATAGTTTTCATTATATGAACATATATATTATACAGAAGATAACTAGTAGAATGTGTATAGTTTTCCTTGCATGGACCTACATATTCTAGAGAGGAATTATTAGAATGTACGCGTTTTTCATTAAATGGGCATCCATACTATCCAGAGAAATTATTAGAATGTGTGTATTTTGCATTACATGGACATAGGTAGTATACAGAGAAATTATTAGAATGTACTTTTGCATTATACAGACCCATAGATAACACAGAGAGATCATTATCAGGATGTATGTAGTTTTGATTGTATGGCATGGGTTCTGCAAAAATATGCAAGACCCTGTCTCCACCTATGGCTGGGCGTAAAGGGGCGTGTTTGTCACGCCAGCTATTAGCATAGCATAGCCATAGGATAACTAGGAAGACTTGCAGAGCAAAATAGCCTGAGCAAATGTCAGAGTAAGAGACAGAGAGACAGAGGAGACACATCTCAAGAAATAACCACAGCAAAAAGCAATAGATGACGATTAGCAATTGGAGGTCTTGACTTTCAGAGGGTCAATCGCATACCACAGAATTATAGATAAGTAGATGATATCAATACTGTGTGGAGAGTCTTCACTGAAACTATCAAACCATCCACAATGTTACCCGTGGAGTTGTATAGAGAGAGATAATTATTAGAATGCACATAGTTTTCATTTTATGGACATTCTATGCAGAGAGATAATTATTAGCATGTACATAGCTTCCATGGACAGATACACACAGATAATTACTAGAATGCACGTAGTTTTCATTAGATGGACATACGCATTATACAGAGTGGTAATTAGTAGCATGGGTAGTTTTCAGGATATCACTATACCTATTACATATGTATTGCATATTACATATGGATACACATATTACATATTGCCTTTCATTACAATCCCTCATTACTTTCTGCGTTTCCCGTTCACTATGGGAGTGAGACTTCACAAGCATCAAGGAGCAGATATCCATCCCTATTGGTAACTTAGGAGAAACCTCAGAGGGGTGAAATAATTTCCTTCCCAGACATGAAAGAATGTTTCTCCAGGGAGTTTCTGAACTTGTTCCTAAGTTTCTACAGCTACAAGGAAACCGCACCCCAGGATTTGTGTCTTTCCTGAACATACGCCACCCCCCATGACCTTTTAAACCCCTCACCCCCCTCCCAAGAAAAATAGAGCCAGGGAGGTGAGCATCCCATTTATGATATGGCTCAGCCGATGCAGAAGAAGTTTTACTTTCCCTGTGAAATCCATGGGCATTCACCCCTAGACCAGCGAGCATCTGGCCATTCTATATGCTGCAGTCTCACAATTGATCTATTACAAATACCATTAAAATTCTTTTATGTAGAAAGTATGCTGCTCATCCTTGTTTCCTGTTGTGGTGGTGGTTGTGGGACTTGAACTCAGGGCATGGGCACTGTCCCTGAACTCTTTCACTCAAGGCTGGTGCTCTACCACGTGAACCACAGCACCACTTCTTGTTTTCTGGTGGTTCAGGGGAGATCAGAGTCTCACAGACTTTCCTGCCCAGGCTGGCTTTGAACCACGATCCTCTAGATCTCAGCCTCCTGAGTAGCTGGGATGACAGGCGTGAGCCACCGGTGCCCGGCTCATCCTGGTATTTGTATATTACTCAGTATAATTCCCTACTCTTCTAAGCTAGAAACCATCATTCCACGTTTGTTTTCCGTGCGGGTCAGTTTTCCTCGAAAGTAGGCACTTACCAGTTTGTCTAAGCCGAAGTATGTCCCTCAAAAGAAAAATAAAGAAAGAAATAAGGAAAAAGAAAAAGGGCAAAGGGAAAGAAGAATTAAAACAGAAAGGACTCTGTAGACTCTGAGCATATTAAATATAACGACCACCATCAGAGAAAGAGAGGGATGGAGAGAGAGAGAGAGAGAGAGAGAGAGAGAGAGAGAGAGAGAGAAGGAGGGGGGAGGGAAGGAGGGAGGGAGGAAGAAGAGAATGAAGGAAAGACAGGGAGAGAGGGATGGAAGGAAGGAAACTGAAAAGAGGAGAAAGAAAGAGGGAGAGGAAGAAAGAAATGCCCGGCATTTATTGTTGGGTTCTAGGGGAGCTCTGTGTGTAGTCTTTTGGGGAACCTCCATACTTCTTTCCAGAGTTGGTTGAACACGTTTACACTCACACCAACAGTGTGGTCACGTTCCCTTTTGGCCCCTATCCCTACCAGCCTCTGTTATTGTTGGTTTTCTTGATTCTAGCTCTTCTAACGCTGGTGAGGTGGAATCTCAATGTGGTTTTGCTTTGCGTTTCTTTTCTGGCCAGCGCTGTGGAGCATTTCTTTCTGTGTCTATTGGCCATGCTCACGTCTTCCTCTGAGAAGTCTCTCTGTAAGGCTTTAGCCCCTTTATTAATCGAGTGGCTGTTTCTTTTTGACTTGTGGCCTTGTCTTGCTTTACTATTCCTACTTCCTGGGATTTCTAGGAGAATCGCGTTAATCTAATGTGGACCCCTTTGTGTTATTCGGAGAAAAGCAGATAGGCATATCTTTATTTGAGGCTCAACATATCTGAGTCTCAGAATTCACGGGCATAAGACAAACTCCTATTTTGTTTCCTCCAAAAACAGAAAGTTAGCTCTAATAGACAAACAGGCACAATGATGTATATAACGTGGTAGACATAGACACTCAAACACATTGAATTCAGGACAGAGTGCTTAGGAGAGGAGTCAAAAGTATAATTCTTTTGAACAACTAATAACCTGTTTATCGAAACAAGTACCCAGTTAGTGGTGAAAGTGAATTATACAACTGGTCGGTGGAGATGGGAGGGAGGGAGGGACTGGGGCAGAATGAGGGAAAGGGAAAACAGTACGAAAGGAAAGGTAACTTACTGCCTGACTCGTGTAATTATAATCCCTCCGCACACTACCTTTGAATGAACAATACAGTAAATTAAGAATAAACGAATGCAGGAACTAGGCGCTGGTGGCTCCCGCCTGTCATCCCAGCTACTCAGGAGGCTGAGATCTGAAGATCGCAGTTCAAAGCCAACCTGGGCAGCAAAGTCCGTGAAACTCTTACCCCTCAGCAACCACCAAAAAGCCAGAAGTGGTGCTGTGGCTCAAGTGGTAGAGCACCGACCTTGTGTGGAAAAGCTCAGGGACAGCGCCCAGGCTCTGAGTTCAAGGTCTAGGACCAGCATGCACTTTCACACGCGCGCACACACACCACACACACACACACACACACACACACACACACACACACACACAGAGTTCCATTGCTTAATCCTTTGAGCCGGTGTATCGAATCGACACGCAGCCAATTGTTTACGAGACAGGACACACAACACAGGATCCCCAGATTATATGTGTCTTCTTCATAAAAAAATCTGACCAAGTCACCGATTTACAAGCTGGGAAAATCCTATCAAGGAATCAGTTGAAACGCACGAAGGCTTACATCCATCCTGTGTAGGGTCCTTTATTTTGTCTGAGAGAATCAGGCCAGTTCGATCCATTTCACATGCAAATATATATATATATATATATATATATATATATATATATATGTCCATCTCTATGAAGCAAAAAACAACATACAGCTCTTCTATGTTTCCGTCTGGTGTTGTTCAATTTGCTTCACAAAGGTCTTTAGGGCCTTGGGCCTTAAGAACTCTGACTGAGAATGTTTCTGGAAATAGGTCATTATAGGTATTCCTACTCAACTGCAATTTGTTATGTTTAAAAACAGATGTGTGTGTGTATGTATGTGTGTGAACAAGTTGCAAATAAACACTGAGGTATCAAGCCATTTCAAACATAAGCGATGCATATATTTCTACACCAACACGTTGTTCCAGCAACAGTTAATGAGAGCAGATATTTTTTCCTAAAACGATGAAATATTTAACTTCGATTTCTCTTACCAGGAGACAATCTCAAGATACGGCAGTGTCTGTAAAATGTGGACGCTCCCCAGGAGGTGAAAATATACCCAACAAAAATCATGGAAACACATTGTCTAACTCTTTAGCACATCTAGAACAATATCCATATAGGCGATTTTTGTAATGAAAAAAAAAAACGGAGACACATTTTTAGCTAGTAATGGTGGTAAAAGTTGGGAGGGGCGGGGGGGGGGGGCGGGAAACAACCCCGTTAAACATCTATCTAATTATTTCAGTTAATCTACAAGCGTGAGGCTTTCGAATTCCTAATTAAGAGACTAGGTTCCCTTGTCAGAAATATCTGCACGGCCTGCTGAACATTGTCTAGATTGTTCCATAATTACCCAGCTAAACGGTTCTAAAAACCTCAGCGGTGAAGATGATGCCCATAGAAGGGAATGACGGCTTATCACATTCAAGGAGGGAAAAAAAAAAATGTTTAAAAAAGTGCTGCACGCAGACACAGCCTGTGCTGGAGGTTTTTATTGGAACATGTTTTAATTAATTCCCTGCATAGAGTATTAGCCGCGTGCCGTCGGTGAATGATGTTCACACATTATTCTTCATTGAAAAAGAAGCATGGCGTGTAGGGCCCCGAGGTGTATACACGTGCATTCTGGTGCAGAAGTCAGATTTCAACCTATGTTTCTCAGGTGACTTATTATAGATCCCTCCCTACCCACCCCTCCTCAAATAAATGTAGTTTTCTCATCTTATCTATTCATGATCAACTCTGGCAATGGATTGCATCCCCCCCCCCCCAAAAAAAAACAAAAAACCACAGTGCACAGGTCACTAACTTTGTATCCAGGATTTTCCAGTCAACCTGATTCATTTTACAATCATGTGATCGATACGTACCACACTGCTTGGCTTAGTCCCTATCAGGGAAAGAGTTCAGCTTTGACTTACTCAGTACAATGTGAGCTGTTGGCTGGTTAGTTTATTGTTATTATTATTATTATTGCTGTTGTTGTTATTGTTTGCACAGGTCGTAAGGCCTGGCTGTTGCCCCTGAGTATCTTTTAGCTCAAGGCTAGCGCTCTACCGCTTGAGCCACAGCTCCACTTCTGGCTTTATTTATTTATTTGTTGGTTTTGAATAGTTTAGTGGAGATCAGAGTCTCACAGACTTTTCCTGTCCAGGCTGGCTTCGAACCGCCATCCTCAGAGCTCAGCCTCCTGTGTAGCTAGGCTGACAGCCATGAGCCACCGGTGCTCAGCTGATTGTATGTCCGCTTTGTGGAGAGCAATGCTCCTTCGATCTCTAGCGTGCCCGGCGCTTTTAGCATAAAGGGAATATATTGTCCTTCGTTCATTGAATGCAGTAATATCACAGTTTTTTCCCTTTTAAATTTCCTATCAGAGACTGAGGGAAGAGGTGACATTGTCTTTCCCTGTCTTAAATATAACAGTCACCCCCTCGGCCCATTATGTTCATAACAGAAATAGAAAAAAAATTTTTTTAAATTTCCTATGTTGAATTTTCGTTGCAAATCTGATGATAGTTACAAAATCTTCTTCTGCGCCATTTTTTTTTTTCTATTTTTCCTTTTTCTGGTTTGTCAATGGACCTCTTCCACACATCAGGATGATGCTTTGTGGTGGGAAATGGGAAGGGGGAGGTGGATGATAGCCTGTGTTATTATTTAATTTTAATTTTATTTTTTTTTGAGAGTGGAAAATGAGGGAAGGGTCTGTTGTAAACTCTGTGTGTGTGTGTGTGTGTGTGTGTGTGTGTGTGTATGAGAGAGAGAGAGAGAAAGAAAGAGAGAGAGAGACTTCTCCCTTAACCAATTCACCCCACGAATTATACAAGTGAACAAATCTAATTTTAGGGAACAAAAGACACTAGGAGTGGCAGAGTGTGGTTTTTATGTAAAAAATAGGAAATCTCTGAAGACCTGTCTCTTTAAACGGATGAATGCAAATTACCAAAGCCATCCAAATTTGGAAGGTTGATTTATGCATGTTCTATTGTTCTCTTCCACAAAAAGAAAAAAAGAAAAAGAAAGCATTTTATTATTTTTTTTTTTGGATTTCCAAATAGTATGCATTTGGGGTAAAATTGTACTTTCTTCATCCAAGATGGCAGAGAGAGAAGAGTTAGCCAAAGCAGTCATGTAAAGAGATGATTATTCTTGCTTTCTGTCTCTCTTTCTTTCTCAAACGCGGCTTCTGCCAGTGGACTGCCTGATTGTCTACTGTATCCGCTTTTAGATACTTGAATTTTAATTACCAAAAAGGAAAAGAGAAAAAAGTAAGTTTGAAATGGTGTATATCCGAGTACACTGCTAGTTCTTTTCCACCAAGGCCAGCTATGATGGGAGAAGACTCGAATTCTACCTCTGTGTAGACAGAAGCTCTATTCTATCTCCAGATTGAAATAATCTTTGCCTTTGCTTGTACTCTTGTAGCTGTGTTCATCTATGTCAATAAGCATTCACTGAGTTGAAACAGTAGTTACTATTCCAAGCACTGAAGGCATGGCAGACCAAATTTCTTTGCCAGAATTTATTATTATGATTATGATTATGATTATTTTGGTCCTAGAGCTTGAACTCAGGGCCTGGACGCTGTCCCTGAGGTTTTATGTGCTTACTCTACCACTTGAGCCACAGCTCCCCATCTGGGCAGTTTGGTGTTGTTATTGTTGCTTTTTGCTTTTTTGCTGGTACGTTGAACCTCGATCCTCCAATCTCAGCCTCCTGAGTAGCTGGGATGACAGGCGTGAGCCACAGGTACCTGGCTTGCCAGGTTTATGAGGCAGCGGGTTCCATTTGCTGTCAGGGAAAGGATACTTTTCATGGCTGGATCAGCCACGTCGGTGGTTTTTATTCTTTGCGGCCCAGTTTTATGTTTTTTTGTTTTTTTGTGCAGAAACAAGAACACTTGTTCCTGACATGAAGGCTTTTTGTTTTTTACCAGCTGCAAATATTCCTTAGAAATTCACAGGGCACATACTTTTTTTAAACAAAAACAACATTATTTTGTGCATCTTTTGAAATTTTCCCCTTTTGCTCAGATTGTTGGTTTCTTCCCTTGACGATTTGCCCGGAAAATGCTCCAAATTCTCCCTCCTTTGGGGTTTCCATTTATAGCGTAGAAAGCTGCACAGCTCGAAGTTGGTTTCAGAGATGGCTTGCCAATACGTCCCAGTTTAGATACTGAAAGGAATCTTTCCACATTGTTGTTGGTGGTGGTGTTTCAAATTTATTATTATTATTTTTAAATTTCTGATCTTACGCTTTGCTCCACATGATCTTCTTTCTACTTCTAGTTTCCATTCTTTACCTGATTATGGCTACCTCTAGCCAATGAAATGAATTGATGAGATTACTTTTGATTTTAATTAATTAATTTATTATTGCTTTGCTATCATTGCCCTGCTGGTCTTTGCTTCCAACATCGGCTATTAGGCAAAGCACCCCCTTCACGAAAGCCATTAGTTTATTTATTTCCTTACTCTCCTTTCTATTGATCATGAAATAATCGGATTATAGTATCAAGCGGCGGGATGGGGAGTTGGGGGGGGTGTAATTTGTCCTCTGGAACTTGCTCAGGATGAGGAACAGCAATTAGTAAATCTGCAAATCAATGGTTTATTTATGCAAAGTTGACTAGAATAGGTCTTTTCATTTCAGAGCATTGATTATGTAAAAGCCTGGTGTCCAATCTGGACCAAGTCTTCAGGGACAGTGGCAAATGCTTCCACCGGGGGCTCACGGCACATAGGATGTCTAGTCCTCGGCATACGCGTGCATCATCTACGTTGTCGGTAACAAAACCAGGGGGAACCTATGGGAATGTCTCACAGAATGCAAGCTGTATTAGAGGCAAGCATGTGTTGATTGATCAAAGCAAATACCATCACTTAGACATTCTACTTTCAAATCCCAACCATTTCCCACTTATTGATCTACTGAATTAAAAAAACCCTCTTATTATTTTAATCTTCAGATGATGACCTTCAGATCTATGACCTTCCTCCTCCTCCTCTTCTTCCCTCCTCCTCCTCTTCTTCTGCTGCTTCTGCTTCTTCTGTTTCTGCGTCTTCTTGTTTCTATATAAGTCTGAAAAGACTGTGTAATCTCTGGGACCCCTAAAAAATGGAGGTACCATCCATATCTTTCACCCAAAATACTTATAAGACAGGAGGATTCTACCTAGGGTAAGTTCTCACCACATCTGTCAATAAAGGAAGGGGCAGAAAGGAAACCGTCATGAAAGGATTCAAAGTTCAGATCTTATTGGGTGGTATTTTTATCTCATTTGTTTGGTTTATCTCTGTCAATGTCCTTGGGAAACTGAGACCTAAAACTGCTTGGCAGACCATAGAGGAAAGGCATATCATTGGGGGGAGGGGAGATGAAGTGTGAATGTCAAATTAAATATGAAATTCATTTCTGGGGTGACCAAGAGATCACTTGAGCCTCTCCAACAGCGCTTTGCATGCTGGGTATTTAAATGAAATGGGGGGGTCTTGCTTTACATCTAACCCAGTTTGGAAGAAATTTGATTAGGCTTCCTAGAGGTGTTTCCAAACCTTCTCCACAAATAGAATGACCTACCGCAGTGCCAGTTCGTTCACTGGGGCCTCCTGGGCTGGAGGAACGAAGGCAGCCACGGGGAACAGCTGGATGGAGGGACTGTCATGAATCCCACCCAGCCAGATGTTGCGCGGTATGATGATGGACAGGAGGCACTACACGTCCAATGGAAATTGCAGTTTCCCCTCCCTCCGACTCCCTCTTCACTCGTGGAGGCATTCCCTCCACACCACCGTCTTCAAGAAAGCAAGACACAAGTTGCTTTGGTTTCCCCAAGAAGCCAGTGTTTACTTCAGATCCATTTTTGCCAAGGAACCAACCACCAGCATTCAATATGGCAGCAGATGCAAAGGAGACAGGGCCAGCATATCTACAGTGGAGAGAGGAGATGTTGGAAGATGTGTGTGCAAGAAATCACTAAGGGGCAATCTGTGCAAGCAATATGCATCATCCGGAAGGAATCAAACCATCGTATTGCAAGAAGACTTACTCGATGTTATACTTGGCAAACAAACTCATTCACTGAGATGAACGAAATATATCATCGTCGGTACACACATCCTATCTATTCATAATTCTCCATAATATTTGTTTCCCCTTCCAATATTTTTACCACAAGAAAATAAGCCGTGCTGTCTTTCATATCACAGAAGGAAACTCATGCAGTGGTTGATGATACACAGAGCATGTGGTGTTTTATTTACTTATTTGTTGGTGGTGTTTTTCTTTCATTTTAGGCCATACATATTTTTCTCGACTCATCTTTATTGAAGAAATGCGGAGTAGAACCTGTAAGTGCAGAGGTAGGTAGGGAAAGTCACCAATTATTAGCTACTATTAGCTATTATTAGTTAAGGAACCGAAGTGGCAGAATTTGAGCGCATGATTTTCTGACGACTTAGTCTCGTGCTGAGAATGTGAAATCCAGTCGAAGCTGAAACTTAGGTACAATTTGCAAATTGCTTCAAGAAAAAGTCAATGTTTTGGTGCTGACCCATTGCTAGACTACAAATAAACAAACAAACGAATAAATAAGAATTTCCACAAGCGTGGGGGATTAACTTAACAGGACAAATTGCCTTCTTCTAAGCTATATGCTTTTCTAATCATCACCGAGGGTACGGACAAATTCAGAACATGCCCACCAGCTTTAAAAGAAATGATCACTGCATTTATTTTGGGAGCAGGTGCAACATTCCGGCCCATGTGCATGAATAAATCACAATCCAAATAATAATCATTATTGGAACTGTCTAGTATTTTGTTTTCGTTTTTGTGTTCGCCAAACGTCATGACCAACTTAGTGAGACGTGTTTAGCCCAAGGTTAGACTCTTGGCATGGACAATTAGCGTGAGCCCTGGCTTTCCCTAATAGCTTTCTGAATCTTCTTTCTACGGTTGCTTTCCAAGGAACATGGCTGTCTCCATCTAAATACACATCATTAGGTAAGAAACATAAATGTCAGTACAACACGTGCTATTAAGTTGCGCGTGCTTGATGGTGTCATAAAAACAGAAACATTTCCAAGTTGTACAGTATAGTCATAATAGAGTACAGCTGTGGGCCAGGAAAGAACTGTAATTAAAAAATGCTTTTGATCGCTTCAGGTGTATATAGCGACGCATCCTTGTTTCCAGGGAGCAATTCTTTCTTCATGGGATACAGGGGGCTAGAAATATAATAGCTGGCCTATTTCTAATTTGCTTACAATCTGTGATAGGTCTTTCTTCAGATTCCAGCCCCCAAAGAAACGGAGCTTGTTTGCCTAATTCGTGGTTTGGAGAGGGTGTTTTAGGCTGTCGGTCAATTTGAAGTTGTTGGTAGGCTGAAAAGGTAAATCTTCTATGTACATAGGAGCAACATTTTTGTTTTAGTTTTAGGTGTTTTGTTGTTGTTGTTTGCTACAGAGGACATGATCCAATTGTAGGCTAAGAAGGAAGATGTCAATGGTGTGTTTTGACCTACCCTAGAGTCTCATTCTGCTCATTCCATAGAACATTCTCCAAATTTGCTCGAATACCATTCAAACTACATTTTCCAAAAGCAATGTTCTTCTCAAGTTTTCTTACTTTTTTTCCCCCTTCCTGGTCCTGGGGCTTGAACTCAGGGCCTGGTTGCTATCCCTAAGCTTTTCTGCTCCAGACTGGTGCTCTACCACTTGAGCCACAGCCCCACTTTTACCTTTTTCTGAGTAATTTATTGGACATAAGAGTCTCATGGGTCTTCCTGCTAGCTTTGAACCGCCATCCTCAGATCTCAACCTCGACAGGTGTGAGCCACTGGCGCCTGGCAGTTTTTTGTTTTGGGTTTTTTTTTTTTTTGCTTAGTTCTCTATATCTCTGAACACTTTTAATTAATTGCATGTTACAAAAAGCAACACCGCAAATAATATTTTAAAGAATTATTGCTTCTGACAATTCTAACTTCAAGAAAAATTTGTTTCTAATGACAGGGGAAAAGAAGAAAAACCACCACCACAAACTTTCAGCCCTCAATCATCGAACTTTATTACTCTTGTTGACAGAGCATTCCTTCTTCTTGAAAATACAGATAAGTGCTTATCATCAATTTAAGAGACTTTTCCCTTCCACCTATGTCAAGACAATGTTCACATTTAAGAAGAGATGAGGGAGGGAAAAAGTCAGCTAGCATTAGCTCCATAAAAATGAAATATAATTCCAGATCGATTTGAGAACTATTTCAAGATCATTATGCATGAAGATATATACCCTTGGGAAATAGCCTTTGTGCTCTTTTACTTCGTTAGTGTTGGACGTTCCTGTAGAATTTCAGGGGAAAATATCACAAGGAAAACCAAGGGCCCCCTTGTCTACCGAGCTAGGGAGAGAAACTATCAAGAAAGATAGAGAACCATCACTCACTACTACCAAACTCGCTGCCATCTTCAATTCAGCAGCTGTGAGTTTTCAAAATCCAAAGCAGAAAGGGAAAAGCCCTGAAAATCCCAACTAGAGTTGGCCTATAAAGTTAAGGGTAAGGAATGAGCGAACTTGAACGCTAATGGTCAACAATAACAATGGCTCGTGCGCACACACAAGGAATGCAATCAGCCAGCAAATACCTGCAACACTCTTTTTTATTTATCTGCTTCTTTATGCAGCTATTTATTTACTTATGCAAATGTTCTTCTTATCTCCCCTCTTTGCCTACCATCTTATTTGGAAAAGACAAAGCTTTTACCTCTCTTTGACACAAGCTGTGACAGCTAGCAGGAACTGGCCCTAACTGAACTCTGTGGGACATTTTTTTCAATTCTATCTGCTACTGTGGGGAGAGGGGTGGAGGGGAGTGGGGAGAGAGGGAATACTGGTTTAATCATCCTAAATTCAGGCTGTGAACCGAGTCATCCTATGTAAAGACAGAATTTTTGAGGCATACGATGAATGGTTGTGTTTGTATGATTCAGCTCAAACATCATCATCATCATCATCAACAACAACAACAACAATAAAAGCTAACCAGAAATTCTTCTCTAAATAAGTCTGCGAATCAGACTCTGCTTGTTGGTGAATTATACCAGAACAAATCCATGAATGTTACTTATCTGTGCCTGTTGGAATAATAGAAAGAATCTATAGAACTCAGCTACAGCAGACCAAACAACTTTTCCAGTTTTAGTCTTCCTGCCGATACATTCCTTCTTACAAACTCGAGCTATACACACAATGAAATGGGAAAGGTGGAGAGTTTTATTCTAAATAGATCTTTAGGTTGAATAAAAACTCACAAAGGGTCAAATGCAAGGGGAAGGAGCTAGCCGGTCAATATTGTTTGGAGATAAATGGAACATTTATCTTCATTGGTCCTAGTGGAATAAAAAGTATGTACCAAGAGACAGAGCTATTCAGAGTCCTAATTGTAAATGAATTTTACCCTGTTAGGTTCAAATACATCTTCTAATAACTTCCATCCATGAGATCTATTAACTTCTTGTAGAGGGAGTGACAATATGTTTTAGTCCTTGTTTACACAATTAGCTTTTGTTATTATTACTATTATTATTGCTGTTGTTAATTTGTGCAGGTAATAGAGCGTGAACTCAGGGCCTGGACACTGCTTCTTTGCTTAAGGCTGGTGCTCTTCAACTTGAGCCATAGATCCACTTCTGGTTTTTTGATGGTTAATTCAAGTTAAAAGTCTCACGGACTTACCTGCCCATGCAGGGTTCGAATTGTGATCCTCTGATCTCAGCCTCCTGAGTAGATAGGATTACAAATGTGAGCCCCGGAACCCCGCTTACACTAGCCTTCCAAGTGTTTGAAGATGCCCTTTAATGAATAATATCTATAATACATATTTATAATATAAAAAATATTCAATGTCTCCTGATTGTTTTTTTAATGCCAGTCCTGGTGACTTGAACTCAGGGCCTTGGCACTGCCCTTGAGAATTTTTTTTAAGCTCAAAGCTAGTGCACTACCATTTGAGTTACGGCTCTACTTCGACTTTTGGGTGATTCATCGAAGAGGAGATTCTCATGGACTTTCCTGCCCAGGCTGGCTTTGAACCACGATCCTCAGATCTCAGCCTCCCGAGTAGCTGGGATGACAGGCTTGAGCCACCGGCGCCTGGCTGATGTCTCTTGACTTTTCTCATGACTATGTCATTTAAATTTCCCTTTGCTGGTGAAGGGACGTCTTTCTGCAAGCTCTCTGTTCCCCATGGGTTTCTGTGGCCTGATGATCATTGGATCGTGTCCTCCTATTTCCTGCCCATTGGTGAGTATGAAGCTGGAGGAACGGGGCGGGGGGGGGGGGGGTCAAGATGTATGGTCCTCACCCGCTGTCATGGGGATGGGAAACCCCTTCTGCCCAACTCCTTAAAGATCATTCAAAATAAATGAATTCTTCTTTTTTTAATTTCTGAAAGAAGAAGGCAAAGGGTGAAACAAACAAATAGAAAAGAAGCAAGCTGCAGGTGTGTCCTCAGGAAAACGTGATTGGGTGTTTGGGAGCCGGCATCTTTGTCTGTTTTCAGAATCACCAAGGTCAGCGTGGACAGTCTGTTTTCAGAATCACCAAGGTCAGCGTGGACAGGGGCTCTGTGGCCGGCAGGAGGAGAAGTTGGGGGGAGGGGGCACTGGCAGGGAGTCCTCTCCTCCTGCCTCTTGGGCCCTGGGCCTGCAGCTGGGTCTGCATCTGCTCCCCTGTGGAGATCCCCACCTAGAGTTCCCCGGGGGGCCTGCTGGCCATTGAGTGATTAATGACTGACTGTGAGCGCATGTCAGAGGCTGAGACAGCATGTAGGGATTGGGGAAGAGCTAACTTTCCAGACGCCTTTGGAGGAATTCCCTGCGTCTTCTACCTGCATGGAAGAGTCCAAAACAAGGTTAACCCTCCCCCCACCCCCACCTCAGGTCAGGAGTTGTTCAGAACAGGCCTGATTCTCACTCACCATGATCCTCACATTGGAAGCCGAGCGGAAGTGTAAATAGTTTTTAAATTGTTATGGGGTTACTGCTTCATATAGCAGGTGATTTTCTTTTTAAATGATGTATGTCACAGCCAGGTACTGGTGGCTCACGCCTGTCATCCTAGCTATCATCCAAGAGGCTGCGATCTAGAGGATCGCGGTTCAAAGCCAGCCTGGGCAGAAAAGTCCCTGTGAGACTCTGATCACCCATGAATCACCAGAAAACCAGAAGTGGGGCTGTGGCTCAAGTGGTAGAGCTCCAGCCTTGAGCAAAAAGAAGCTCAGGGACAGCACCCAGGCCCAGAGTTCAAGAGCCAGGACCGACAAAAATAAAATAAAAACAATGTCACCCCCTTCCCAGGCAAACAATTCTTTTGCAGACATCCTTGGGGTAGCAATGCCCTCTGACAGTATCCTGAGAAGGCAAAGAAGGGTGAATTTGCTACTCAAGGGTGGTTTTGAACCCCTGTTCCTGAAAAATGAGATAAAGACATCTTTTAGTATTCAGTATCATCTTCTATGAAGGAAATAATTTAGCAAAACAAGATCATCCATTTTCATGTTCAGTAAAAGCGGTGCTATGGTCTGCTTTCTGCTTTTGTTTTTAATTTCTCAGTCACTGCGTGTGACTTTGGATGTCATTTAGGCCAAAATGAATTTTACCTTAAAACTGGAAGCAGCGATTTGATGCAGAATCCTAACTTTTGAAGAAGACAAACTGAAAGACACTTTGGGGTTTTCTGAGAAATCCATATCCGCTTAAAATAACCCAGGAAGTATTAAAATCATTTCGAAGTTGTAATGATTGCTAGTTTCATTCACAGTACATCATTTGGCTTTCTTGTCTTTTCATATCTTTTTTTTTCAATTTCGAGCCATACATTGTCATAAATATATATATTCATATATCATTCATCTGCATTCTACATACATACACATATATTTATGCATATGGACACACACATGTGTACATATGTATAGACACACATATAAACACACGCAGTGATTTCAGTCAATATCCTGTCTATGTGTCTAATGGACAAATAGACGACTGGAAATGTTTTTGAGTTTAAAACAGCTGTCTCAGGTCAATCCAAGTTATAATGCCCATTTGTTGCACGGGTTTTTGCAATTCACCAATCTATAAATAAGCATTTATGAGCCTATTAGGTAGAACTCAGAATGCATTCTTTCCACTGAATGATTTTTACAGATACTGCTTATGTTTCTGGGTTACATTTAATAGACATAGTTCGGTGGGTTTTTTTCCCTCTCTCTCTTTTTTTTTTTTTAAAAAAAAAAAACTCCAATCCAGACAAGTTTATATCTGCAGTAAAATGCTGTCATAAATGTTGCTATGAGATAATATTAAGTATGACAACCATAAGCTTGCAAGAAGTTAGGTATTTTTCTTGCCGCGTAGATTGTGATCAGTGATGTTGAGATCGCATCTCTCTGTGTGTACATTCTCTTCATCTTCTAGGCTGTTGGTAAGTTCCTGTGGCAGACAGAAGGATTTGTTTTGTGTGTGTGTACCTGGCTTTAGTTATTTATTTTTAAACCAGTGTCTCCCTCATGGTGTGAAAGGAAAGCATTCTATATCAAGCTCCTTCCAAAACATCTCTGAGAAAGTCTGCATCGATCATGCGTGAATGGCTGTGTTCGCAGGAATTATCTATCATCCCACATTTATAATGCCCTTCTAGCTGGCGATCAGTGGCTTACCCCTGTCATCCCTACGACTCAGGAGGCTGAGAGCTGAGGACCACAGTTCAAAGCCAGCCTGGGTAGAAAAGTCCAAGAGACTCTTACCTCCAATGAACCACACCCTGCTATCTAAAAAAAAAAAAATTAAAAAACCCAAATTGGAGCTGTGGCTCAAGTAGTAGAAGATCATTAGCCTGGAGGAAAAGCAGCTCAGGAACAGCACCTAGGGGACCTGAGTTCAAACCCCAGGACCACACCAAAGAAATGAGGGAAGATAATCGGCCCTGTTTCTGATGTCTATGTGTCTAAAATATTTGGAACCAATTTTTTTCATCTGGGGTATTCGTTAGTGAGGCCTGGAGACTGAATTTCTAAACATGAGATACTTGGGGGGGGGATATAGATAGACAGACAGACAGACAGGCAGATTGATTCAGAGGATCAGACAATTAAGGTTGTGTTTTTCTATGACTCCAACCTGAGGATGTTGTCAAAGTTTGTCTCGGAAACGCTGTTGGTGAAAACATCCCTGAGACACATCCTGAGCTCACGTGAAGTAGACAGAGGGAAGAGGACCACAGGGGACATCTTCATTGTTCAGCATCCTCAGAAGATCCCCGGGGAGGGGTAGAGAGTGGAGAGCGAGAGACATCCCCCCAGTCCTGAACCTCACACACTGGCTAACCACCAGTAACCAAAGCTTCCCGACTTCACTCAGCCTCCTTTTACCTTCCGACCTAGAAGCATTGGGGGCTTCCATCTGGTGGATCAGCATATGCATAATTTCACCTCCCTCCCCCATTTAATGAAGCTCGAAAAGTCAAACGCACAGCATAATGATGAGTTCACAGCGCCATTTTGTTCATCCACAATCCAACTGGCACCATGGCCGAATATCATCAGTTTATGGGATTTCAGAAGACACGAAACTAAATCACAATGGTGGCTTCATAAATGGAACCATCGGTGGTTTTAATTTCCACACACGGTATCTGTGTGAATAGAAAATTAAAGAAAAAAAAACAATAAAACCCATCTCAATCTCCACTACCCCAGATTCAGTGACCCTTACAGCTCAAGTGGAATTATTGAGGGTCTGTGTTCCTTGGTTTACCATCTTCCCTTCTTGGTTCCAATAGAAATCCGAGCCAATCAACTTTCAAAAATAAATAGAATATACTCACTATATATATATCAAGGACTCCTACACCCAACCATCTTGTTTTAAAGCTCAGCCTAATTACACAGGATGTTCCTTTCCTGTGTAAAAGAAATTCCTACACATACTGAATTCTGCACCCAGAAGCTACCGAGGACAGATGTTTCCAGAAGGTCAGCTACCTCCTACACAACTCCTTTCTTCGCATACATGCTGCACAAGGTGGCAGAAGGGGGGATGGTAAAGAGAGAAGAGAATTGCCTTCTAGAATCTCGGAGCTCACAGAATGTATGCCATAAAGAGGTGCGATTTCGCTATCATAAGGGTGGAGATCGGTTTTATTTTTTTTTTCCTCTTTTTGCCTCACACATTCAGGAATTTTCCATACTATAGATCTCTTTTATGAGTGGATCCCACTCAGAATAGACAGAGCTGAATGGTGAGGATTTCTGGGTGAAGATCTTGTGTACCATGTGGAAATCTAGCTCACCGCCCCCTAAATACATACATATATATGTGTGTGTGTGTGTGTGTGTGTGTGTGTGTATTTTTTTTGCCTTTCAAATTAGTGAGAGGTGAGTTCACAGATCAGTCTGAAAGCTGTACGACATAAATTCAGCTGTGAGCAATAATCCGCACTTACACACACACACACACACACACACACACACACCATAGCCTCCCGTGGTCCGCTCAGCAAAGTTTTCTTTATGTTTTTCTCCACTTTTTCTTTTCCTCCTCACTGCTGGAATGGCCTGGCTGACAATCGTGTGTTACAGCATTTAATGCACCGACGTGTAAAGTGGGTTTACTGTACTTACAGCTGCCTTATTGCTCCCAGTGGAGAGACCACGTCACAATGACTTGACTCTTATGAACAAGACAACTCAGAATGGCGTCGTGGAGGAGAAGACTGCTCAGCTCCCACGGACTCATTTCCCCTGGTGTCCCTGGTGCAGAATCTTCCAGAACACTCTTACTGTGTCTGCCAGAATCTGGATTTATAGCTTCCCCACTCTCTCTTCTCTGTGTCTCGTTTTCCTTTTTCTTTTTGGGCAGACAGTCCCACTCGTGGGGAATGCCAGCAAACCCAGAAACTGTCCATCTCTCTCTTTTCTGGAACTTACCGTGAGTATCTCCTGCAGCTTACATTTGATCAACTTCGGGTTGGTAATTGTGAGCTGTTGCAAGCGATCTGCCTTTAACCTAGAAAAGGGTTGAGAAATTCCCACCTCGAACATTTAAATGATTATCCCTCCAGGCATTCGAAAGAGGGCGGGGGGGGGGGGGGGGGGGGGGAGAGATGTAAGGGAAGTTAAAGATCAGATCGGATCAGTGCCAAGATCCCAGGAAGTTTAACTTGAAAATGGAGTAGGAAATAAACAGGTCACCAGCCACCTTCACAACCAACCTCAGCAAGCTTGCCAATCCAAGCAACATGGAGGGAGGAAGGGAATCAGCGAGAGGAAAGAGACCCTCCCCAGACACCAGCTGTGACTCCTCCTGAGAGTTCTAGAAAGAAAGCACTCACTGATGTAGTTATTAGGTGAGGAGGAGGAGGAGGAGGAGGAGGAGGAGGGGGAGGAAGGGAGGAAGGGGAGAAGAGGAAGGAAGAGGAGGAAGAGGAGGTGGAGGGTGAAGGGGAAGGAAGAGGGAGAAGAAGAGGAGAAGGAGGAGGGAGAGGAGAGGAGGAGAAGGAGGAAAAGAAGGAGGAGGAGGAGGAAGAGAAGGAAGAGGAAAAGGGAGAGGAAGGGGAAGAAGGGAAGAAGGAGAAGAGGGGAAGGAAGAGGAGAAAGAAGAGGTGGAGGGTGAAAGGGAAGGAAGAGGGAGAAGAGGAGGAGGAGAAGGAGGGGGAGAAGAGGAGGGAAATGAGGAGAAGAGGAGGAGGAGGAGGAGGAGGAAGAAGAAGAAGAAGAGAAGCACCAGCTGGTATCTTGCTGGACCCCCTCCACGGCGGTGCGAGACTGTGTTCCGGGACTTCATGGGATTGCAGAATTCGGGGTACCGTGCTCTTCCCTGTGGCCTTAGTGAGGGAGTTGTTCTCTGGAAATCCTGGAAGACAGACAGAAAGTTCCAGGAGAGAAATCAGAAAGGTAATGTCGGGGAATGGAAAGGGAGGCCCCAGCTCCTGTGAAGAAGGCATGCTTGCTTTTAGTTTTCTTGATGTTATTGTCCCCAAGTCCTGTCATCAGGTGAGGGGTAACATCTCTTTGGGGGGGACCATGTCACCCCCTTCCATGAAGGAGTCTTAGGAAGGATTACAGAGTCTCCCGAGAATCTGTGAAGGCTCTGGAGAGGATGTGGTCGTACTGGGACAAAGATACAGGTGTCTAGACCTTCACCCGGTGAGGCCAGAGTTACTCTGGTAGAGCTAGAAACCCAGCTGCCCAACCTCTTCAGCTGTGTGTGTGTGTGTGTGTGTGTGTGTGTGTGTGTGTGTGTGTGTGTGAGATTAGCCATAATTAGCCATTCTTGACCATGTCACATCTCTGATTGAAGCCTGTACGGCTGAGTGCTGAAAGGGAGGAAAATTTTAGTTTCTCACACAGCAAACGCTACTCTCGAAAAGAAATCAACCACCAAGCATTGGACGCTTATAACTGCTCTTTACAGCTTTTTTTTTTTTTTTAATTCTTTTTCTTTAAAAATATCCTTAAGTAGTTGTATAGAGGAGCTGCCATCGGGCAAAGCGGTTGATGAGCACTATGCATTCCACATTCTCCTCCACCCCTTTCTCTTCTGCATCTTGGGGGATCCCAAATGATTCTGGCCTGCCTTTTCCCCCTCTTCTCCTCTCCATTCGTTTACCCCTCTCCCCTGGACCTACCCTCCACCCCTGTCCAGCCCTTGCTTCCTGGTGTTTGATTTTGCTGACCTCTGACTCTGCCTGTCTAAGTTATAACACAATTGGAGTTCTCCCTTGACGCTACCATATTTTACTTAATACACTTGTACACGCTCTCAATAACACATTCATTTTCTGAGCTCCTTAGGCAGTCTTATAACCTCTTTTCTATTTTCCGTGTGGAGACTTGATTGCCTTCTCCGTTTTCTAGAAAACCAAAACCACCACGCAGAAGACAGGAAGGAGCTTCTCCAGTTTAAGCCTTGGCTAAGGAACTATCAACTCCAGAAGGCAAGTTGTAGTCAGTTGAAACTCACTGTCTGCTCCAGGGTCTTCAATTTCAGCCCTGGATGGATTAAAAAAAAAGAAGAAGAAAGAAAAGAAATAGATCTTATGAAACCAGTTAATAATTTGCTCCCATGAAACATTAAAGCGCGTAAAATCCTACTTTATGTGACACTATAAAATTACATAAAGTCTCTCCGTGCTCTATTGTTAAATAATGAATACGCATGGAACATGTATAAATTTTAAAGGGAAGACTAATTAGAAGATAAAATTAAAGTATTTTGCCGACACGAGTGTCTTGTTTCTAGTTTAACTATTTTAAAACACCATTTTACATTATGGCCATTCGATAGTACCCCAGTCTACTTTTCCACGTAGCTCGATGATAGGCCTGCGCCATTTTGTCCAGTAGAGGTGGAAATTTGACTCCCATAATCTTTCTTTTTGGGGGTAGTGGTGGTGGAGAGGTGGCCTGGATTGGCCTCACACAACAATCCTCCTAATTTCTGCCTCTGGAGGAGCTGGGATTATAGAAGTAAGCCATGATGTCTGACTCTCTAGCAGCTTCTATTTTATTTTATTTTTACAAGGACAATGATTTTAAGATGGACGCATCTTTGGTTATTCTATAGTGGCTAAGTAGACAACTTTTATTGAGTCGACTTATTATTCAATCTTGGCAAGTCCTTTTGCTACAAGTGGGAAGAAAAAAGAAAAATCCTCCTAAATCAATTGGTGGATTTGAACAATCAGACTAAGCTTATTTTCTTTTTCACAAATCGATATGCTTCCTAACTGGGATTTTCCTGGATGGTAAGATGAGTGGAAATATATTGATATAAAATAAGCCAATGTGAATCTGTGTTTATCTGAATTCCCTCTGGGGGTATCATTATACGCTGATACTATTAAGACTCCCCCCCCCCAGATATTAAAAGTCTGTGTTAAATGCATTTCCATGGAATATTCATTATATGCATCAATTAATTGTTATATTTGAATAATAC
This sequence comes from Dipodomys spectabilis, assembly GCF_019054845.1. NCBI lineage: Eukaryota > Metazoa > Chordata > Mammalia > Rodentia > Heteromyidae > Dipodomys > Dipodomys spectabilis. Next base: position 253,412 of record NW_024871108.1, read on the forward strand.
ATGAACCTGATTTTCTGCTTTTTAATTTCGACGGATCTGGTTTTCCAGCACCCATCAAACCTTGACACACCTCAAGGATTTTGCAAAATTAATCAACCACATTGAGCATTTCCGGGGTGGCGGTGGGGTGTGGGAATTAGAAGGGGACATGCTTTTATTCTAACATCTCACTTTTATTTTTAACCGAATAAAAGTTGCTGCCTCAAGTTTTAGCATCGTTTAAAAAAATACGTCCTTGTAGAAGCTACCATTAAGGGCGACATTTTCAACAGCATCAATTTATAGTGACACTGAACTTTTATGATACTATAAAAGTCCTGCTCACGATGACATCCACAGCTACATTTTCAGGGAAATACAAGAATCTGCATCTCAGATGAGTGGTTTGCCCTGTCTTGTTTCTCAGAAGACAGGAAAATGGGGCAGGGGTAACATATTTCTGATATTCCCCAAAAGAGTCAAATCTATTTCATAGGTGTTTAAAGATATGGGATTTTCCCATTACAATCTTGCAGTGAAGAATCTTTGTGGGTCAAAGCAAAAGAGGAAAGGAGCATGCCAGTGGGTCACACCTGTCATCCCAGCTACTCAGGAGGCTGAGATCTGAGGATCGCAGTTCAAAGCCAGCCTGGGCAGGAAAGTCCTTGGGATTCTGATCTCCAATGAACCACCAGAAAACTGGAAGTAGGGCTGTGGCTCAAGCAGTAGAGCACCAGACTTGAGTGAAAAGAGCTCAGGGACAGTGCCCAGGCCCAGAGTTCAAGCCCAGAACTGGAACCATACAAGAAAATGAAGATACCTATTCTTCTTGATCTCTGATAAAGCATCTATCATAGACAGGATGTTTTAAATCAGACATTTTCCTGATATTTCCCTCTGTGTTGCAAAATACCTGTTACACAAATAATGGTCTAGTTAAAAATTATAAAAAAATTCAAGTATCATGCTTCCTTGTTATTAGAATCTAATTAATATGATGTATATCTACTCTCTCCTAATTCCTGCCTGAACGGATAACTTCCTTTCCCATGCTCTTCTTGAATTTGTTCACTCAAGGGGCACGGATGTAGGATAAGTTCTCAACCTCACTGCATGCAGCTTCCACTAAATAAAGTTGAGTCACACAGGTTGCTTAAATCTCCTACATCTGTAGGAAATCCAGCCTCTACTAAATTCCCGCTGGAACTTAAAACATACCATATGGAAAGACAGCAATACTGTTGGTTTGTTTGCTCATGTTTTTTTTCTGAGTCGCTCTTGAGATCCTACTTTCTTTGGGGGATTTGATAAGAAATGAAAGCCCTAAGTGAAACATGAAACCTGCTTTTGAAACTGTTGCAGCTTAGCAGTAAAATCTTTCTGTGCTGATGCACAAATACATGTGTGGCTGACAGTATGCACACAATCACATAAATATATACAAGTAAAGCAATGAGAGTAAAATGATTCAGCAATTCCACTCCTGGGAAATTACCCAAAAGATGACAAAACTGAGGGATGGTAAAGCCACCAGCACAACCATGTTCCTTGTAGCACTATTCGCCATACCCAAGGAATGGAATCAGCCCAGATGCCCCTCAGTGGAAGAATAGATGAAGAAAATATGGTCTAGAGACACAAAGGAGTTTTACTCATCCACTGGAGGGGGGGGGGGGAATGCTATTGTACAGCTAAATGAGTGTGTATCAGAATTACCCTGTCTTTCACCTAAAAACAGGTAGACACTGTCTTACTAAATCCCAATTCATGTGGTGGATTTTGGTTCTTGAATTATCCCTAACTCCAACACCCACAGATAGGAGGAAAAGGTCAAAGTGGGCAGGCAAATAGAGAGAGGAAGTTTGGGCGAATGCGGTCTTCCATATCTATAGGTGGACATGGAGTCAGGTGACTTGAGGGGAGGGGTGGGGTGGGGAGAGAGAGGGGAGAGGGAGGGAGGGAGGGATGTGGGTCAAGATGCATGGTCCTCATAACCTGACATACTGAATTTAAACCTTTTTTTGTACAATTACTTAAGAGGATAGCATGTTTTTTTTTAACCCACAGGTTACCCCAATTATAATTAAACATGAGATGTTTCTTGATCGCAGCATTCACTAGCAAGGAATGGACAGACATCACTGCACCTGATACAATCTAGGTTTCTTTGATTCCAATACAGTCCCGGGGAAGCGGCACAAAATAATGTCACGTTTCCCTGCAATTCATTAACAAGCATGTTTTTCTTACCCACCATTCTTCAAGCTGTATTAACAGGAGACCGGGGTCAAGATTACATTGAATTATAGAATAAATTACATGAGTTAACAGCGTCATTTGACAGCTTTGTGGGTAACTGCTGTTCTTAAACTTGCTCTGCTCAAGTTCTGTTTTTTTTCTTTTCCTTCCTTTTAAATGCTTCCACTAATTTTTCTTCCCTGCTGAGAGCAACCAATGGAACCTGAAGAAAAATGTAATATTTTGCCCGTAGTTTGTCTGACTGGGCCACCAGAATGTTTTTTTCTTCGCACTCATTTTCCTGATTATAAAGGAGAGAAATACAAGACTCAAATCTCTCTTCTCTCTTTCTCTCTTCTCTCTCTTCTTCAAGCAACCAAAACTTAGTAAGTTTGATGATTTTATTTATTTATATTGTCTAGTCACATCGTGGTATGATCCTAGGAGAGTTTGAGGTTCATTATGATATTAAATTAGCAACTTGCTTCATGTTTTAAAGATTTATTGAAGGCTTCATGCCAATCACATTTAGAATTTTTTGTCGGTCATGGGGCTTGAACTCAGGGCCTGGGTGCTGTCCCTGAGCTCTTCAGCTCAAAGCAAGTTCTCTACCACTTGAGCCACAGCACCACTTCCAGTTTTCTGGTGGTTCATTGAAGATAAGAGTTTCATGGACTTTCCTGCCCAGGCTGGCTTTGAACTAAGGTCCTCAAATCTCAGCCTCCCGAGTCACTAGAACTACAGGGATGAGCCACTTGGTGCTTAGCTAGAATAATTTTTATTTTACCAATTTTGTAAATATCTTCTAAAGGCCAATTCAACATATAAAATAACCATGTAATTACGAATTACCCCACAGAAATGAAATTTATGGAGTCTCAGCCTGCCCCTATGTCTCTAAGTGTGCATATGGATATAGATGGACCAAAAATTGACTAAAAGTATTGTAAGATGTATTTGCTGGTTCTCACAAAGCTTTGCTTTTCAGTGTTATTTGTATTAAACACCTGTTTTCACTTGCTATCGTTAATGAGACACAGCCTTCGACCTTAAACGTGTAGCATTTACATAGGGAATGCTATCTCTCAGGAGGTATCTCATAGTCTTCCTAAAGGAATAACACAGACTGTGAATTACCAGGAAAAAGGTCATTCTATTCCATTAAATAATGGTTAAAGAAAGTTCAGGAAACTTAAATACATATATATATGTATATATATATATATATATATAGAGAGAGAGAGAGAGAGAGAGAGAGAAAGCTTTTATCTACTCTACATAGGACAGCCTCAGATATTATTTTAAAAAAACTAAAAGTTTTATTAGCTAGTTTTTAAAAATCATTTTGTATGTTTTTTTAGAAGTACAGGTGTATCCAAGTCACTGGCATGTTATAAGGTGAGATAGTCAAAGGATTTATGTAGAATTTTAATTACCACAAAGGTTTAAAACCTTTGTGTTATTATTAGCATTAAATTTCAATGCCTTTAGGCATGAATGTGAAACAAAGAATAAGACAATAAGAAACTGAATGAGCACCAGTGAAATTTACAAAAAAAATTGGAGTGATGAATCTGAGATTTAGATATGTATATATATATATACCTATATATATACACACACACACACACAAACATATATATACAGATATATACATACATACATATGTATATTACATACTATATTATATACAATTATATATTATTGAACATAATTATATAATGTTCAATTATAGATACAACTATATTATACACAATGATATATAATATATATTATATAATATATACAAATATATATTATATTATAAAATATGTACTATATTGTAATAAATTATAATTATATAAGTGGTACAAAAGAAGGAGAGACCCCCATCTCCACAAAGCAGTTTCACCTGAAGGTCCCAATTAGAACTCACCTAGGTAAGGAAGAAGATTATCATCTGGAGCCATTTCCATACCAGAAAACTGTGACTCCCAGTCTGGACAAGAAAGAGGATGGGGATCAAAGCTCAAACAGTAAAGCCCCTGACCAGCCAGGCTGAGGCCCAGGTTCAAACCCCAGGACGGCCAACAAAGACGAACTGTTAGATTTTTAAGTAGAGAGATGTTTCTTTAGGGAAAGGAAGCCAATCAACTAGTAGATTCCAGAAATCCAGGATTTGACCTCTCTCTCTCTCTTTCTCTCTCTGTCTTACACACACACACACACACACACATACACACACACACACACACACACACACACACACACACACACACACACGTCAAGCTCAACCAGCTAGAATCTGTCTATACATTCACAAGTGCCACAGGTCTAACACACTTGCTCCCAGCACACGAATTCTTCTTCTTGATGTTTTCCTATGATCCTATGGCAGCCGAGAAGAGTAAGAGCATTGGATTTTTAATGGAAATGGCCCAAGCACAGTATTTTCTAAGAGAAATAACACCATGTTTCCATGACCGGAGAAAGGAATCCCCTGGACGGGCCTGGTACTGTGGGTGTGCACAGCAGGGCCCTAGCTCTCTGCTCCACCCTGCGAGTCTGTGCGGCGAACAGAGATGGAGAAATGTCTCTAGTGACTAGGCATTTTACCAACTTAATGAACACGTACCAAACCCTGCTCCACGGAGCTGGTGAGTTTTGGCATCCAAGTATCCAGCCTGCAGTTCTGAAATTTGCTTTATTAGCCTCATCTCTTACAAACATGTCTGTCTTAGTTTCCTAAATTACAGATATATAAAAAAATAAACAAATAAATAAATAAATAAATATATATATATATATATATATATATATTCTTCCATGGTAGTGATTTTGTTCATGGCTTTGACTTGCACAACGCACCAAATGTGATGTCTAGGTCACAAGATAAGACAGAAATCTGTGTGTGTGTGTGTGTGTGGTTGTGTTTGGTTGTGTGGATGTGGGTGGGTGTGGCTGTGTGTCATTGTTTGGTTGTGTGTGAGGCTGTGTGTGGTTGTGTGTATGGATGTGTATGTGTGTGTGTGTGTGGTTATGTGTGGCTGTGTGTGTATGGTTGTATATATGTGGCTGTATGTGTGTGGTTGTGTGTGTGATTTTATATATGTGTGTGGCTTATGTGTGTGGTAGTATGTGGTGTATTGTGGTTGTGTTTGTGTGGCTGTGTGTGATTTTTTGTGTGTGGTTTTGTGGGTGATTTTATGTGTATGTGGTTTGTGTGTATGTGGTAGTATATGGATGTGACTGTATTGTGGTTGTATTGTGTGGTTGTATGTGGTTATATGTGTGTGTGGTTTTGTCTGTGTGTGGTTGTGTGTGACTTGTGTGGATGTGTGTGTGGTTTTGTCTGTGTGTGGTTTGTGTGTGTGGTAGTATATGGATGTGACTGTATTGTGGTTGTATTGTGTGGTTGTATGTGGTTATGTGTGTGTGTGGTTTTGTCTGTGTGTGGTTGTGTGTGACTTGTGTGGATGTGTGTGTGGTTGTCTGTGTGTGGTTGTGTGTGACTTGTGTGGATGTGTGTGTGGTTGTGTGTGACTTGTGTGGATGTGTGTGTGGTTTTGTCTGTGTGTGGTTTGTGTATGTGGTAGTATATGGATGTGACTGTATTGTGGTTGTATTGTGTGGTTGTGTGTGGTTAGTGTGTGTGTGGTTTTGTCTGTGTGTGGTTGTGTGTGACTTGTGTGGATGTGTGTGTGGTTGTCTGTGTGTGGTTGTGTGTGACTTGTGTGGATGTGTGTGTGGTTGTGTGTGACTTGTGTGGATGTGTGTGTGGTTTTGTCTGTGTGTGGTTTGTGTGTGGGGTAGTATATGGATGTGACTGTATTGTGGTTGTATTGTGTGGTTGTGTGTGGTTATGTGTGTGTGTGGTTTTGTCTGTGTGTGGTTGTGTGTGACTTGTGTGGATGTGTGTGTGATTGTGTATGAGTGTGGTTGTGAGTGTGCATGGTCTAGTAACAATGTGCGATGTAGGCATTGGAACATCACTCCTCAGAAACACCCCCAAAGTCCGTGGGGGGGGGGGTCAGGGCCGTGATTTGCACACGGCACGTGCAGGTGGCCCGGCATGCCGTGGGGGGAGACGGTGGGTTGGGTGTGGGGGGTCCCCGGCCTGGGCCGGGTGGACCCCAGGTTGTCTGCAATGTCGGGTCCCCCCATTCTGTGCAATCCCCACGCATCCCTGCAAAACATGTGCACACCCTGCAAAATCCACACTCACACCCGTGACTAGAGGCACATGGAAAGATCTAGAGGGACACACAGGAGGAAGAGAGCCACCTGATGAGAAGCAGCCCCATCTCCACATCCCCGGGTGACATCACCCCACAGTACACGAGGACGCTCCCAAAGCTCCTCCACCCCATTCCTCCTCCCCTCACCCCACCCCAATTCAAAATAAGATAAAATTCTGATTTCAGTGAATAGAGACTTTCCAGGGTTTAGAAGTCCTGGAAAAAATCCATTTGCTCCCATGGTCATGGAGATGGAGAGAGATTGTTGACCTTAGGACTATGCTCGACTGAGAGAATGAGGACTCCAACTGGAGGAAGGAGGAGGAGGGGGAGGGGGAGGAGGAGGAGGAAGAGGAGGAGGAGGAGGAGGAGGAGAAGGAGAAGGAGAAGGAGAAAGAGGAGGAGAAGGAGAAGGAGAAGAAGGAGAAAGAGGAGGAGGAGGAGGAGAGGAAGAGGAGCAGGAGGAGGAGGAGGAGGAATAGAGGAGGAGGAGCAGCAGGAGGAGGAGGAAGAGGAAGGGAAGAAGGAGGAGGAGGAGAAGGAGAAGGAGGAGGAGAAGAGAAGGAGGAGGAGAGGAGGAGGAGCAGCAGCAGAAGGAGAAGGAGGGGGAGGAGGAGGAGCAGGAGGAGGAGCAGGAAGAGGAGGAGGAGAGAAGGAGAAGCAGTAGGAGGAGGAGGAGGAGGTCCACATAATTCAACCTCGGCTGGGGTGCTGAGTGCTTAGTCCTCTCTGTTCGAGCACACGGCTGTGTCCCAGTGCGCAGTCCCTCAGCCCTGCGATCCCTCCAGCCCGGACCCTTGGAAGGACACTCGATCTTTCTTTCCCATGGTGTTCGTGGCTGCACATTTGTCATCTTAAATTATTAACCTTCTCCTAGCACCAGTACTGAACTATGCTCCATTTTGGTGCCTTTCTTCTTGAACCAGTGCCCATCCGGGAGACTTGTCTTCCTGTCCACATTGGGTGAGACATTATGTGTATTGTTATACATGTTTTCTCCATCACCCATGCTCTCCAGCCTGGGCACGTGGGGCAGCGTGCGAGGCTGTAGTGTGTCCAGGCACGCGCAATTTCTCCCTCGGGATGGGTGAATCACGGCAGACAAAGCATCACACCTGGAGGTTGAGCGGGAAGAAAACCCGGTGACACCTCAAGAAGTTAAAGAAAATGTGTCCATCCTCCAATGGGTCGTGGGATCCTGGAGGGCAAGCAGACTTTGACGACGTGTATCCGGGCAACCAGGGTGTGTGTCACCTTTCTAGAACATTCCGAGGAGTTTCATCAGAACCCACAACCAGGTCAACGTCTTCCATCCTCGTTCAAGCTGTCGGTGTGAAGGCTTCGGGTATTTTTCCTGGAAGTTTAAAGAATGGTTATTATTATTGTTGTTGTTGTTGATGATGATGATGTCTGACCACTGGAGAGAGGAAAATTGGATCATATGAAGACTGAGCCCCAGTGTTGTTGTTGTTTTTGTAATGTGGAATGCAAAGTGATTAAAGGTCACAGGATTAATTAGCACCTTAGGTGTTTTTGTGTTTTCTTTTTTAATCCAATGCTTCTACCTAAACTCAACACTGTTTTTGCTCACTGACTTTGTAAACTTCTATTTATCTGTCTGTCTGTGTCTATCTATTCATCTATTTATCTATCTATTCATCTATCTGCCTATCTACCATCTATCATCTATCTTTGTGTGTGTATATATATATATATATATATATATATACACACACACACATACATACACATGTTTTTATTTTGCAAATTCACTTACGTACAAAGTTAGAACTTTTCTAACTTGGTTCCTTCAACATCAAAGCCTGCAATGATTAGTTGACTCTCATCTATTTGGAAGCTTAGTTCTTATTACATAAGGCCCTGAGAAGTAATATATTTTTTGAGATACTATTGTTATTATTGAGATGGAGCTTCGATTTGCTTCTCACTTAAACATAACTCCAGCACATACCCAGTAACCATCTTATTTCCTTCAATCTTATTGTTGGATTTGTGCCATGGTGTCTATGGGTATGTAGCTCTTATTAGAGAATGATTTCAACAAAGAATTTCTGCAGCTTGACCACCTATTCTATAGCTCCATAAATAAGCAGCAAGTCTATAGAACCTTTCTATGGCTTTAAGTCCTGGTATGAAGAAATTTTAGTAACAAATTGTTTAGTTAGTTAGGGGTGACATGACAGGGATTTTAAAGGAATATTGGATTACTGGTCTATAATATAGGAACGAATGGTTGAGATTAAATGGTCAAAAATCCACCTTCATGCTACCCTAGATAGATGAATGGATGGATGGATGGATGGATAGACAGACAGACAGACAGACAGACAGATGAAGAGATGTATAGATAGAGAGAGGTATAGATAGATAGATAGATAGATAGATAGATAGATAGATAGATAGATAGATAGATAGATAGATAGATAGATAGATAGATAGATGGCTAGATAGATAGACAGATAGATAGACGAAGAGATGGATATAGATGAAGAGATAGATAGATAGATAGACTTGTAGATAGAAGATATGATAGATGATACAATATGATAGCTATGATATATACAGATATAATCTATGAATGTATAGTTATGTGTCCAAAAAGGCAGAAAAATGAGAAGGAAAGAGAACTGTCCAACATGGTCGAATTAAATTAGAATATCATCATAACTTTATGTCTCCGCCAAAGACATGCCATCCCATTTCAGATTTCTGCTAATTGCCACCAGATACATTATTATGCAAAAAAAAGGATGTTAGTGAAGGTTGAAAAGGACAAACCAACTATTCCCGGACATCGGCCATAATTATGCAGCACCATGTTCGAACAATTACATTTATGTAGACCCACTGTTCAAATCGATGTTTCTTGTACGGCCAGTCCTTAATCAATGGAACCAGTCAATTTCCCCTGCTCACATCCCTCTTCTTAATTAAGACAGTGATATCTGTGAAGTGCAGGGCTTCGAAGAGATAAATAACAACAGAGGTGAGGAAATGTCAACCGGGGGTGAACTGTCCCAATTTTACTCCGGGAGAAGTTAGGAGGGAAGAAGACAGTTCCTTCTAGGGAGAGACTCGGCCTGGCCATCTTCTAACGACGACAGCTTAGCATTCATTAAGAAAAGAGCAGGTAGAGCCTCCTGACAGAAATGGCATTAATGAGCAATGAAGTGCTCTCAGAGCCCGATTCCTTCAAAGTCACCCCCAGAATTATGGAGGTTGTGCCATCAGAGCCAATTTTAATTAGATCGAGCAAGGACCTCTGTAGACAGCTAGCCTTTCCATCCAAATACACACACACACACAGACACACACACACACAGATCGCCATAGGGTGTCATGGCGTTGTTATCATCAAAATGGCAAGGCGATGGGGCTTAAAATATCTCTGGTGTTCAAGCAGATGTGCAAACATCTTCTAATGATGCAGGTAATAAAGGTATTCGTGGTCCAACTTTGACAGCATGATCTCTGATGCCATCCGAGGAAAAGATCAGAGCAGAGGCCAGGCCAGAAGGCCTAGAACATTCCCTTCTGTCTCTTTGTCCGTCCAAGGGCTGACAAAAATTCCGTTTATTAGAAAAGAAGGGAGGGAGGTAGGGGAGCAGAGACCGCTCTATTAGCTCTAGCAAATGTAGAGCACAACCAAACCATGCTACACACACATAACAATGATACGTATAGAATGGAGACATCATTCCTGAAAAATGCATGTATTTCTAGCAGTGCTACTACTATCATTCTAGAAGATGCATGCAAGGGAAGATTAACGTAAAGATGTAACCTCTTCGTGGAAGTGCGGCTAGATCTATGAACGCCAAGAAGGGAGGATGTGTCTCTTGTGTCTACGATCAGGAAACACAAAATAAACCAACATAAGTATCATAAATTGCAGAAGTAACCTACACTTCCTCTCCAAGAACACGTATTTGGCATAAGCAATAACTTTTATACCTCCATCACTAACTTGCGCTAACTGAATATACGTTAAAAAAAATGGCGTATAAGTTTTATCAATCAATACTACCCTGTCTCCTGGTCACTTATTTCTGAATAAATCTCTGAATAAATGGGTACTTTTTAAAGGCTCTTAAGAGCAGCAAAATGTACATCAACCACTCTTTCAATAGAGTTGTTTTAAAAGTGGAACTTTATAACCAAAGGGAGGCAGCCGTTAAAAAAAAAAATCAATTAGAAAACATGACCAATGATTCACACCTAGGCCATGGGCTTTTCAACTGAGCGGAATGATTGAAAGGTATTGCTTCGATCATCTAAATTGTAATGACGAGGTAATGGTGGTCATGGAATATCGAATAAGAGATACCACTGTCTCTACTGGTGTGAGTAATCATGAGCAAAACCAATGAGTGAGTGAGCTAGCCACTCCTCCGTAAGTGTAGTGCGCACCTGTACTCAAGAATACATTCGTGTGCTATTTATGAATATACACACACCAGGTTTGCACATTGTTTCTGTAAAGGTGGTGAACAGAGGGAGTTACGATTATAAGTCAGGTAATGAGTACATTTCTTTTTTGAATATCATTACCCTCCCTCCCTTATTTTCTCCCGCTACCCTCTCTTCCCTCCCCATCCCCCCTCCAAGGTGTAACGCTCATTTCCAACAGAGTGTCTCGTGAGCATCATTGTTGCATGAGTTCATCCTGTGCCTGCTTCTTCCGTGATTCCCTTTCCCTTCCCCAGATTAGATAAACTCATATACATGATAAAGGGTACAGAAAACTAAACCAGGAAAAAAAAAACATAGAAATAACCGCAAACAGAACCCAGTAAGAACCTCTTGTTTCCAATTCTTGGAGTCCATTTTGATACGCCTCATTATGTGTGGTCCTATGTACTTCGATTGGGCTCTGGTGATAGATATCACAGACATAGTCGATACAGTTATAAGGTTGGCTTTTTTCGTTCTTGATCTTCACCCTGGAAGGAGTAAAGCACACTCACTAGTGTTTAAATCTGTTCAGCTGCTTTGCCTAGATTCAGTCACCACCGAACACAGGAAGCTATCGGGAAAAATAAACAAATGAACAAACAAACAAACAAATAAATAAATAAACTTATATAACCCTTGGAAAGTTTTCTGGGTGGTTGCTGGTCATTGGGTGAACAAAATGAATAACTCTAATCGTAGAATGTGCCAAGAGCTAAAAAACGTCATTATGAAAGGAGACGCAAGCAAGAGAGAACTTGGAAGGCTCAGTTATTATTATTATTATTTTTTGCTTAACAGAAATGAGGGCCCATGTTCAATCACCCGGTATTTTTACTACCTAGAGGCAGACAATTCATATATATGAAGTATACTCTAAATATGTATAAAAGAGAACATAAGAATAAATTCCTGTGCCAACCAGCTGTCTCCTGAGGATTCCAGGTCCATTTATGCAAGCAAGCAATCAATTCAGATCTGATTAATCCATTCAGATGCAGAGTCAAGAATCAAATTACAGAAGCTTTCCCTAAGAGTTGGGGGGTAGGGCGAGCTGGGGAGGGGGTGGGGAGGAGAGTCAGAGCTTTGACTGTCATGAATTATTTTCAAGAGATAAGACCAGCCCAGTACATGGGATCCCAATGTGTTCAGACTCTAATTAAAAGCAAATTGCACCGGCCACACACTTCTACAGGTGGGCAGGCATTGGGAACTTTGAGTAAGGATCTCCATTCAACTAGATCCAGCACTAAACCAATGCATACGTTGAAGGGCGCCATCTTGGCCACGTGGTGGGTAAGGAGTTGGGTTTACCTAGCAGGCCATCTTGTCTTCATGGTGGAAGATGGGGAAGTCCCACCTTCCAGGTGATTGGGGGGGGGGGTGGTAAACCTGAATTTCTGGAGGCAGGGGCAGGGGCTTGGATGATAGGTTAGTGGACCTGCCAATCTTGGGTCAGGAACTCTCAAGGTCCCTGTGACCTTTGCCCCCTGACCTGAGCCATAGAGGCCTAGATCAGCGCAGACCACCATTATACCAGGCCTGGTGTTTCCTGGCGTCCATCTGCCATCCCTGGCTTTTCTAATAAAGACTCCCCAGTTCTACCTCTCAAAGATGTGGCTTCACTGTGTTCTCACAAGTAGGTTTGCAACTGAGATTTTACCTTTACCCCAACACAAGGCCCAGAAACTTCACTCATGGAGTCGAATCGCAGGACTTCACGGTGAAGCAAGCAACTCTCCACTGTTGGTTTTTGAAAGGAATCAAGAGAGGAGAAAGGCAGACAGACAGCTACTCCATTAAAATGGTGCTTCGATCACATCCTATACCTGGCTGGCGTTGGGGAACATCCCCTAAACCTTTCCTACCACAAAAGTGATGATTTCTATGAAGAGTCGTAGATTTCTGGTCTGAAGGAATAATGCTATTCTCTCTCCCTATGCGGTCTGTCTGCTTAGCAAGCCTCCTCTCTCATCTACCTAGAGAATAGATTTGATTATTTCCTTCCTCCCTTTCTCTCTTTTTTTTCCTCCTGTTTTCTCTTCAATAAACGCACTTAAGGAATCATTGATGTGTGTGTGTGTGTGTGTGTGTGTGTGTGTGTGTGTGTGTGTGTGTGTGTGTATAGAATACAGTACAAGAGCATAATATCATCTGGTGTAACAATGCCAAATTCTCTTGCATTGTGTTTCTGTCTGAATAGACCCCTTTTCTTACCCAGCTCTGCTCCTACACTTTTTAGGAGGGTTCTCCTTCTAAAGACAATGAGGTCAGATTAGAAATTATCTGAGAGTCATTATGAAGCAGATACTGGCAGGACACAATGGGTTCGAATAACAAGAGCATGAATATCCGTCAAGCCACCTGTTGGGTAGAACTCCTGGCTACAATGGACCAATTAGATTTCCAGTAGAAGCAAGCAGTTCTACCTTCTTCTACAGGATAAAGCCTATTATGCAGCAAGGAAATGGTTGATTTTTCACTTGAAAAGAAATTTTTCAAAAAGGCTATTCAGATTTTTAAAGCTAATTTCGACATAAAGATCTTTTTAAAAAATGCATTCTTAGGAATTTATCATCTCTCATGCGAGACTGTAGCATAAAAGAAGGCAAACTTGGAGGAACCTTTAAGAATAACATCGAAATAGAATACAATCATCGTTTTTCTTTTCGCTTCCTTTTTTTCTTTTGGGCTCTGTTTTAGAGAGCCAAAATGACCCTTTTTACCCCTCCAAATGATCAACCACATTTAGCACACGAAAGAGATGATTTTTCTAACGGCACAACCCAGGACTTAAAAGAATTAGTACAGTTTTCGGTGTACCTTAACCATGGGACAGAAGAAAACTCCACCAGGCTGGTCTCACCTTTACAAAAGCAATTCCGTAATTCTGAAACATTTTTTTTTTCCTGAGATAATTTTTCCCCCAGTGGCAATATTTTTCCAGTGCTGTTACCATGGGTTGTGGTAGTTATACTTATTCTAGAGATGAATGGAAGGTGCATTGTTCTACACAAAATTGTGAGCGTTTACATGAGTGCTTACTAGCTCAAACAGGAAAAAAGTTGGTGAAAATGAATAAACACATGTTTATTTGGGACTCTACTAGGCCCAGAGAGAAAAAAAAAAGCAAATATAGGGTTTTTTTCCCTCCTATGTGGAAGCTGATCTATCAATGTATAACTAATATAATAATATACTAAAAATATAAGAATATAAATTAGATATGTAAAATATAGACTGGATCCTATGCACATGTACACAAACGCATTTACTGGTTCATGCAGGGGAGAATTCCAATGATGGAAGTCCTTTGAACAGCTAACTTACAGTCTGACAAAATGGATGTCAGAATTTGGGGTGTCAGGAGAGTGGAAAGTCAAGGGGAGGGGAGGAACAGTGAAGGAAGAAAGAGGGAGAGGGAGGAGAACAAGTCCTTGTTCCCAATGTCAATATTCGAATATGGAGCCAGGGGACTTGAGGGGAGGGGAGGGGTGGAGAGAGGCGGGAGAGACCATGGATCAAGATGCAATGTTCTCACAGACACTTGGAACGGCAGCCCCTTTGTGCAACCTCTGAAAGGTAACAAAACGGATCGCTTCAAAGGAATAATAGATGTCACAAAATAAGATGCATTGCGTACACTCCAAGAAGGCACCGAGCATGCATTCATTCTACCCACCTGCAATGGTGCAATGCGAATGGTGATCGGGAGGCCATTTGTGAATGAAGGTCAAATGCAAGGTCATCCAGAAAGGCTGCAGGTATGGAAGTGGTTAATTAAGAGAATGGATATCCATCCCAAATACACTGAACTTAGCTTCGAAAGAATATACGAAAGGAGCTCATGTGCCCGTTTATATGTATGTAAAATCATATTCTCTATAGAATTTCAAGATGTGTGCGTGTATCTCAAAATGAGCTCCAAGAATCTCCAAGGAATCTCTCGTTTTTTTTTCAATTTTCTTTTGATGCTTCTGTCTTCTTCACCTTATACTCGACGTATTCAGTGAACTATACAACTCGAAGGTGGAGACAGGAGGGAGAGGTGGGAAAGGAAGGAAGGAACAGAAACATTCAAAAGGAAAAGGAATTCATCACCTGATCCCACTGTAATACTCCTGTACATCACCTCTATAATAACGATAAAGGAAATAACTTTAAAAAATAAATGAAGTGTGCAGAAAGAGGACAAATATACGGGAAGACTTGTCTCTGACATGAGTCATTCTTATTGAGAGATGATTTAAGAAAATAAACACTGTATTTCTTCAAGATCGTGATTCTCCGGGGAAAGACCGACATATATTTTTTTTTTACCCTCGTAAAATTAACAAAAGAAAACTACTTTCTGTAGATCAACCTGAGGGGATCTACAGGATCAATCGATGAGTTATCAGAAATTGCCAAATGACCGAGAGTGAAAACTCACACAGTGAACTCTAATCCATCTTGGTTTTTTTAATTAAAAAGAAACACATTATTTATTCATTGTTATCGTAAAGGCGATGGACAGAGATGGGTTCCAGTTACCTAAGACTGATGAAAAGTACATTTCTTTTTGGGCAATATCACCCCTTCCGGGCAGGGAACTGAAATCATTATAGAAAAGAAAAGGAATGGTTAAAAGTCAGATGCGAAAACTCCTAATACCCTTTGTTTATGTAATGCCCTCACCATCTAGTGATGCTTCTTTTTTTTATTATTTTTTTAATCAAAAAAGATAAAGAACAAAACAGACTGAATTGCCAGATTGTCTTTAGGACTTAGATTTCTCCGGTGCAATGTTTAACTATTCTAAATCTATTTGCTTCGGTATCTCAGAGCTTTCGCGATCGGCTCTGAAATGTGTGAAATGGAAATTGTAGCGATTTAATATTTGGGGAGCAGAAATTATAATACAGGTAAAAGGAAAAAAAAATAACTAGTCAAGATGTGTTTTCACAGTGCTTCCCGAGAAAGGAGAAGAATTAAGAAGAAAAGCCGAGAAGGCTTCAGGGATTAGAGGAGATATTTTCTAAGTTTGAAAGCAGGTGGCGGGACATATGTTTTTATGTGTTCCTGTTTTAATTCACTTTGGCTGATTCATTACCAACCTGTCTGGTTTTGCAATCCAGAAGCATTCACTGACTGAATAACCAATTATTTTTCTCTCTCCCCGGTCCCCCGTAATTCGGTTCCCTATTACACATTTTTCCCCCACCCCCTTGAGACAGATTATAAACAGGAGAAGGGAAAGGGAGCATTCAGAAACCTGAAGTTCATAAACACAACGGTTGGTTTCCAGATCTTAAGATTGGAAGGTGAATTTTGTAAGCTTGGGGGCGGGGTGTAAAAAAAAAAATCACTTCAATTTTTTCCATTCTATTCTACTTTTTTTTCTTTTTTAGCCTCAGTGGATTACCAGAGAAGTACTTCGATCTTTAGCATAAGAGGGCTCCTACTAGCTCAGTTTTCAGCATTTTTTCCTATTTGTATTCTATTTCTATTCCTCCAAAAAGCAATAGAGGCTTTTACTTTAAAAACAGACAAACAAAGCAAAAAAGAACTCTTTGTCCAAGCCAGGCACCGATGGCTCAAGCCTGTCATCCCAGCTACTCAGGAGGCTGAGATCAGAGGATCGCAGTTCAAAGCCAGCCTGGGCGGGAAAGTCCGTGAGACTCTTATCTCCAATAAACCACCAGAAAAAAAAACAAACCCAGAAATGGCACTGTAGTTCAAGTGGTAGAGCGCGAGCCTTGAGCTGAAGAGCTGAGGGACAGCACCCAGGCTCTGAGTTCAAGCCCCATGACCAACCAAAAAAAAAAAAAAAGCTGGAAGGAAAAGTTTGGCTCAAGGGATAGAGCACCGGCCTTGAGCAGAAAACTTTTAACTGATAGTACAGGATCCTGAGTTCAAGCCCTAGTACCAGCAAAACACACACACACACACACACACACACACACACACACACACACACACACACAAATCAAGATGGCAGAAGAACAGATTTTTCTCTCAGATCCTGAGGTTAGACTCAGCTTGCTTTGTTGTCTTATTGTCAGCTTCTAGATAAATATATACGTGTATATATGTACACACACACACACACACACACACACACACACACACACATATTATCCCATACACTGGCTCCTTTTACCTTAAGATTGAATACTACAGAATTCTGGTGACTATATTTAAGAAATGAGTTAGACATGGCCCACTGAAGACAAATTTCTTCTGTCCCACAAGGGACCAGAGGAGCTGTCTGGGCCTTTGGAAGTTTCTAGAATCCTTTTGGGGGGGGTGATCTGAAGTGGCTGCGTTTGCTAGGGTAATGTCAGCATGGGTGTCTTACTTTTTGTGGGTGAGCAACAACCCTAGGCCTAGACATCTCTGCCTCCCTCCAAAACTACTTTCCAATTTCAATTTCGAATAACACGCCCCCCCCCCCAGGTCAACACGTTCCCTGTCTTTCCTACCTTGTAGACGGCTCGACGTAGGGAGACATCATTTCCTTTGAAGCAGACGGAGACAGGTTTAAAACCTAACTCTCTTGCTTATTAAGAATGTGACCTTGAATGAATTCCCTAATCTTTCTGCACCTGTTTCTTTACTTATAAGATGAAGGTAATAATGTCTATCTTACAGGATTATTATGATGATTGAAAGTAAAATAAATGAAATTCCTAGAACTGTGTATCACAGATATCAATAAAATACATTATTATAATAATAAGCGTACTTTTGGGGGGGCAGTACTCCCCCAAAGAACATACAAACGCCTTCTACCTGATTTCTTTGTGGAACATGGTACAATTTTGTTATAAAAATCCACCCAACCTCTAAGACCTGAGCTTAGATGCACATCCACAATTACCATATATTTTTTTAATATTAATATGCAATTTAATGAAATTATGGCACTCACATCTGGACCTTGTTGCTCGTAAAATCTTGATCCAAAGAAAATGTCTCTTAAGGTAAAAATTAAAAGGAAAAGAAGAAAATCAGCTTTCGGAAGAATAACAATACAGGAAGTCCTTCATATATATACATATATATATATTAAAAAAATCTATTGTGGGTATAACCCTTAAATCTTAGCTAACTTTGCTGTGTTCAAGGCTGGGCGGTGATCTATTGCCGGGCTGGTAAATGACAGTCAAGTTCGCCCGCACAATCAGAGCACCGCATTATCTAAGTCATTGCTTTCCAAAGTGCTGTGTGGTGCTTTGAATGTGAAAGACTATATATCACGTATATTGTCTTCTATTCTGTATGGTACCTGAGCCTGGGCTGTGCACCGTGGACAAGATGGAATTCAAAGACCCACACAGCTGCACGTTTAGCGTTTGTTTGCGTTCACCATTGGTAAGTTAGGATCAAGTTAAACAGAAGGAATTGAAAGTGTGTGTGTGTGTGTGTGTGTGAATAAAACAGAGACAGACAGAGACAGAGAGAAGTTAGTCTCAAGTTAAACTAAGGGAAATGAGTGTATGTGTATTTGGAAAAGAGAGAAAAAGAGAGCGCGAGAGAGAGACAGAGAGAGAGAGAGAGAGCGAGCTCTGGAGCTTGAACTCTGGCCTGGGCACTGTCCCTGAGCTCTTCAACTCAAGGCTGGTGCTCTACCACTTGAACCACAGCACCACTTCTGGGTTTCTGGTGTTTCCTTGGAGATAAAAATCTCAGGGTCTTTCCTGCCCTGGGCTGGCTTTGAACTGCGATCCTCAGATCTCAGCCTCCTTAGTAGCTGGGATGACAGGGCTCAGCAGATTTTTAAATTTTTTTTGTGGGTGGGGAAGGAAAAGGAATGGAGAGAAAGAGTCACAAAGGAAGCTTTCTTAGTTTTATTCTTATTTGTGGAGAAACCTGTATCACCTGGCTTGTGGTGATTGGTGTCCAAACAGCCGAAACAATATCCCCCCAACTAGTGAAATAATGGGTAAGGTTCAGGTCACTCTTGGTTTACAGATTGAATTTTCCACAGTATTCAGGCATTTGATAGAAAAATCCAAGGAGGAGGAATCTAGATGATAAAATAGGAATACACATAAATCCTAATTTTGGTTTTCTTTTCCTGTGTTTTTACATTGAAGAGCGGAGAACCATAGAGCTATCAGGCAGTTCTAGGCTTTGGGACATTTTACGTGATGAAAATTTAGCTTTCCTAAGGTATTTCCTTTGTCGCGCTATTTTTATTTTTACCTGTCCATTCTCTTCCTGTAGCCACCCCTCTCTTCCCCATTTACAAATACATGAAACTTTATTTCCAATAGCTACTTCAGGACGAGTTCAGGGCAAAAAAAAAATGTCATCTTCTAGATAAGGAATCGATGCAGCCATGCATATGGACAGATCTTAGGGAGATTGGACTGCATGCTCTCTGAACAGCAGCAAAAATCATAGATTTCATTTCAGTGAGAGTTCAGATGAACCAATAACCCCCATTTCCACCCTTTCACTGATTTCTGAGGGTCAAGTTCCACCCACAGAGAGATACCCGGAGATTCGCTGACATGAATTATAAGTGAAGCCATAGCTGTATACCCCTTGAGGATTTCATTTGGTATTGACGTATTTGTTTTGATGTCATCATGGTGTCCGCTCTCGTTTCTGGCTTTTTGGTTTTATTCCACTCTCCTTATTCTGTCATTCTCTGGCAGGGTGGAAGACTGGGCTGGGAGGAACGGAGAGTCTATGGTTTGGTCACCGGTTTGCTCATAGATGGAGCATTGCAGAGAAAGTGCCACAAGAAGAGAGATTTGGATGAGAGCCATTGGAGAAGTGGACTTTCTTCATCCTCCTTTGCAGATGTGGTCTGCAACTTTCCTTTTGCTTCTTGCCTCCATTGTTCATGTCTCTCTTTAAACAGGGGTCTTGGAAGGAAATAACTTCTCCCCCAAAAATGGAACTAGGGCTAAGTTGAATAAAAATGAGAGATACTCGTGACGTAGATGGAGGATATTTACACAATCCAAACCTGTCGTTTTAAGTCCTTAGTTTCAGTAGGGGTTTATACAGACAATAATCCCAGGCTTACATTCTGTCATTCTAGGGTAAATGTGGTCAAATGTACAAAAAAACAATATATAACACACATTTTGCCTATTGGATGAAACATTTGGAATAGAAAACTTGGTTTTTATATATTTGTATAAATAAATGTTTATATATTTAGGGGTTTTGGTGTTTTTTTAATGTGGGAGCACTATGATTTTTTTCAGAATATGAAATATATATATATATATATATATGTTAGTTTTTGTTGTTATTGGTTGTGGGGCTTGAACTCAGGGCCTGGGCGCTGTCCCTGAGTTCTTTCACTCAAGGCTGGTGCTCAACCACTTGAACCACAGCGCCACTTCCGGTTTTCTGGTGGTTCATTGGAGATCAGAGTCTCAAAGACTTTTCTGCTGGCTTTGAACCGTGATCCTCAGACCTCAGCCTCCTGAGTAGCTGGGATGATTACAGGTGTGTGCCACCAGTGCCCGGCTTATTTATTACTTTTCTTGAGACATTAACTACCTTTCCAGGAGCGTGATTGCAGTTCTTTTCCCTTAATTAACCTTTGCCAACAAATGTGACTTATTGACAAGCCGCTATCAATGCCAAGTTTCATTGTCAGTAAGAAAACAAATGGCTTCTCAGAAACAGTTGACAAAAATGAGAGGAGAGGGGGAGTTATATAAACACTTCACCATGTATACACAAAGTACACACAAAGACACGCACGTGTATGCACATGCACGCATGCGCACACACACACATTACAGTGTAATTAGCATTTATTTCCTGATTTAATCTCTATCAATAAACTCTTCGAGATTTTTTTGTATATTTTGCTCCCTACTTTGCAGCATGCATTCATCTTTTAAAAAACATTTAGGAGATTCTTTGAAATATGACTACTGTGATAACACACTTTACATTCTGGATTACCAGGTATAGGTCTATATAGACACATATATATTGTATATAATTTATATGATATCGTGTATCATATATTATTATATTCTACATATAATGTCTAGGACATTATTTACCACTGAGTTAAATCAATTGTTTGTCTTGAAGATAGACACACGCAGTCACTGATAAATGCAATTAGAGAGACGTCATTGAAAATTTAAACCATTTAGCGCTCCAGCATTTCCTGTCAGAATGAGCTATCTTTTCCACTTGGACTTTTTTTTTTGGAAAGAGGTACAGTGAGAGTCGACAAGCACTAAATCCTATAAGCACAGAGCGACCATTTCAATAAATAAAGACATCCGTCCGAAGGGACGTCCTAAGATAAATCGAGACCAGGCCTTGAACTCCTCTATTTTAAAGTCATGAGCTAAGTAGAAAAGCCACCGTTGGTTGTCTGCCCATGTTTGCTGTCAGCTACACTCTGGAGCGATGTGGTAACTATGAATTCCAGCCAGAGCAGTGGGAGGCCATGGAATCTGATTCCAGAAAGAAAAAAAAAATCTTAAAATATCTCACAATCACATGCACTAAGCTGAGATCCATTGGCAGCTCTTCCTCTAACCTATGATACCAAGAGTCCATTTCTGTGTATCTTTCATGGGAAGAAGAGGTAATGTGTTTAGAACTTGAGAGAGAAAAAAATAATTTAAAAAAAACCCCACAAGATGGAAACCATCTTTCAGTTTCAATCACAAAATTGGGACTCCCGGAGCGTTTCCATACTTGCCTAGAAGATTCTTGAATGTCATCTCTATTGTAGAGAAAGGAGATTGTTGGATGTGTGTACAAGAGGGATTACAAATGATTTGCACACACACACACACACCAAAAAATACAAAACCAGTTAAAGAACCAGTTAATCTTATTTAAGGAGATATAAGGGCTGTCGTGGTCTTTTTAGAGAAGTAAAATGCTGTTTCCCAGAATACAGTTAAACTCTGGGTATATATAATTAAAGTATACAGTCAAACTCTGGGTATATATAATTAAAGTATACAGTCAAACTCTGGGTATATATAATTAAAGTATCAATCTGTCACACTAAACTTGATCGATGCAGGAGGAACACGCCTCACAAAAACTCTGCTGTTTGCGTGAGGACTAAGAAATAGCTTTCAATATCTAAGAAGTGGTGTAAAGACCCCTGTAACCAGAAAACGCAGATGTTACAAGCTGTAAAGCCATGAAACTACAGTCTATAATTGATGACACAGAGAATTTCAGAGTATCGTGTGTGTGTGTGTGTGTGTGTGTGTGTGTGTGTGTGTGTGTGTGTGTGTGTGTGTGTGGCAGTTCTGGGCCTTAAACTCAGGGCCTGGATGCGGACTGAACTTCTGTGTTCAAGGCTGGCACTGTACCACTTGCGCCACAGCTCCATGTTTGACTTTTGGTGGTTCATTTGGGGCTGGCTTTGGCCCACGATCCTCAGCCCTCAGCCTCCTGAGAAGCCAGGAGATTGGTGTGAACCTGCACTATTAGTTTTCATTTCATGGCGGAGCCGTGATCACTTTTTTAGATGTCTTCATGTGTTCATTGCTGCTTCAGTGTTCACAAGTGCAAACAGAGGAAGGCATGCAAGACAATCGTGGGAGCATGTAACAGAAAGCTCTGGTAGATTTAGTGTCAGACTCAAAGGCTTATTCAAAGCCGGGCACTGGTGGCTCACACCTGTCATCCTAGCTACTCAGGAGGCTGAGATCTGAGGATCACAGTTCGAAGCCAGCCTGGGCAGGAAAGTCCATCAGACTCTTATCTCCAATGAACCACCCGAAAGCTAGAAGTGGAGCTGTGGCTCAAGGGGTAGAGCATTGACATTGAGTGAAAAAGCTCAGGGACAGTGCTCAGGCCCTGAGTTCAAATCCTAGAATCGGCATGTGCATGCGCGTGCACACACATGCGTGTGCACACATACACACAATCTATAGCAGCCTGTCAAAGCCTGAATAACAAAAGAATTCTGCCTTAATGGCTGTGCTATTCACACTTATCCCAATTATCCCCACATTATCATATTTACATGCCTATTAACGACAGGACGCCAATGTACTAATAAAAAGATGAACACTAAATTAAAAATGATAATATGACTCCCGCCCATGGTTTTTTTTTCTTTAAATATATTTAGTAACTGAGCAAATACCTCTGGTAAAGATCACTTTTGCCTTTAATTATACCCTAATAAGTAGTGATTTTGATGTGTAACTCCGTTTGGAAAATAAACGACTTAAATTGACCTACTTTAATTTGTATTCATTATCTCTAACCGCTATTACAAAACCTCTATTTGACGTATGCATTATTTGATCTTTCACAACACATTCATTCCCAGTTAAAGAAAAGGCCCCAAGACATTTTCTTTCAGAATATTTCTTAAATATGCTGAAATCTTACTAGTTATACGAAAAGTGGCAACGCTTTCAAGTTCATTATGGGTATATTTTTCCCCCACAGCAAAAATCAATAATTCCACACCTATTAGTGCCTGTGTTTTTTCAAAACTCCATATCCAAGCAATTAGAATCTGTAGCTAGAAATTAATACATTTATATTCCTAATGTCGCTTTAATTATATACAAAAGGGAGAGAAACTGTCTTTTGGGGGTGCATTCTTGTTAGAGATAAAAAGATATCTATTTTTTTGATGTTAAAGATCCACCGAACTTCAGGTTTGGAAAAGTACAGGTGCTTTTTTTTTTTTCTGACACACTCCTGGCTGATTCTAATTTTTAGATCTTCATAATAGAAGACAACTAAAGAAACATTCATATTATTTTTCAAAGGGAAATGCCTGTTTTAGACAAATCGTGCTTGCTTATGTATTCTTATACCCAGTAATTGCTGACAAAGATGAGCTCACATGATGACATCTAATCCACTCCAATTATTTGAACTCTAGAATAAGCCCTTTAACTTTGAATTAGATAACATATTTGGCTTGGGAAAAAATGTTTTTTTTGGCACTGACACATATTTTTATATCTTTCCGGGTAAGACAGACTCACACACTTTTGAGCAGACCGGGATGGATTTACAGGCTACGATCTTAAAACGGATTTGTCTGACTCCTCTCAAGAGTCCACGAGGCTCCATTTCCAATTAATCAGCAAAATACTGGACCAGAAATGTAACTCAAGTGGTAGAGCACCCACTATGAGCAAACAAGCCCAGCAAGAGCAAGAGGCTCTGAGTTCAAGACACACACACACACACACACACACACACACACACACACACACACACACACACAATCAGGAGGGTAAAAATGAAACACTGGAAGTTGAACCACTGGAATCAGATTTGAAAATTTCCCCCTCTCACACATCAGTGAAACTTGAACCCAGGTCTCCAGTTAGTCTAGAAGAGTCTTCTACCACAAGGACAGGGCTAAGAACACAGAATATCTTTTTTTTTTTCTAAAATATAATTTTAACTGTGAAAGAGATGTACAAAGGGGTTACAGTTACATAGGTCAGGTAATGAGTACATTTGTTCTTGAACAGTGTCACCTCGTCCTTCATTTTCTCCCATTTTTTCCCCTCCTGACTCCCCTTTCCCCCCAAGTTGTATAGTTTATTTCCAACATGTGTCTAATGAGTATCACTGCTGAATTAGTTCACTTTGTCCCACCATTTTTTGCACTTCCCTTTCCCCTCCCCAAGTCAGATAAACTTACATACTGTTAGACAAAAGGTACAGAACTCAAAAACAGCGACAAATAGGGACAAACAGAAAAGAAAATATCCCACAAAAAGGTCAATTAAAAAAAGCCCTCTGTTTCCATTTCTTGGAGTCATTTTGATAAGTGTCATTTTATATGAGCATATACACATAGCTATTGAGCCCCGAACCACCACAAACCATGTTCACTGCAGCATTGTTCACCATACCTAAGATATGGAACCAGCCCAGATGCCCCTCAGTGAATGAAAGGGTCAAGAATAGGTGGTCTACACACCCAATGGAATTCCATGCCTTCATCAGGAAGAATGACACCACCCCATTCATAAGGAAATGGAAAGACTTGGGAAAAAAATTATAGTAAGTGAAGCCAGCCAGACCCAAAGGAACATAAGTTGCGTGGTTTCCCTCATTTGTAATAATTAGAATACATCTATAAATCTACAAGTTAACCCAAGTGGATAAGGAAAGACAAATAAATTACATAAACAGGATTCTAAGCATTCACATAGTGAGCCAAAGGAGGATATTCTTTGGAGAGGTTGGCAAGGGCTCAATAGAATGTCTTTTATGGAATCAATGGCTGGTACGTGTGACAAAGCTAAAGGAATGAATCCTGGGGTTCAAGATATGTTTACAGGAAGTGAAAAGAGATAATAATAATAACAATAGCAATAAATGAAAGCAGTGTCTAATAACTAAAATAGGAGCGATTGGATTTTTAAAAAAACTGAGGAAAGAAAAAGGAGTTATTCCATGTCATGTTGATCAAGGACTTTTTTAAGTTACTGACAGACGAAGAACCACCCAGAAGACTTCAAGAATACTAGACAGAATGGATTACACAGAATGCATCCTGCAAACTCCATGTAGGCATCTAACAATGAAACTGAAGGAAATGTAAGTCAGAGAGAATTTTTGAATGAAGCCAAGAAGAGAAACAAATTGCATTCCATCTGGGAGGAGAAAAAAAGAAACCGGAACAAGCATTGCTAGCATGAAACTATAAATGGAAAAGTTATGTTAAAAGAAGAATTAAAATGGAAACACATTCCACCAAAAAAAAAAGGTCCCATTACAGCCTGGGAAGACAAAAAATGAACCACAAACACAAATAGTAGAATAAAAACATGTTCTATGTGCAGTAGACATAAATCAAACAATATGTATGATCACTCTAAATATGAATGCCCTATGAAAAATAGTTTGGAGGATGGAGATACATCAGCAAGTGATATATCTAGAAAAGCTAGAGGAAGGGGTTAAAGGAAGATATAATATTCAGGCACTAATCAAAAGATGGCAAGAATAGCTATATTAATTTTAGACAGAACCGACTTTAAAATAAGAAAGATTATTAGGGATATAAGGAGTGCAATATGACAAGAAATGTGACAGCCTTCCAAAAAGAGAGATGGATTCTAAATGTATGTATTTAATGACAGCATGTCAGAATACATAAAGACAAGAGCAGATAGAACCGAGGGGAAAGACAAATCCATTGTCATCGTTAAAGACTTTAAAACCATCCTCACCTAGTAATTAATAGACCAAGCAGGCAAAAAATTGAACTGAAAATACCATCAAGCAAAAGAAGAGGACTCCTATTTATAGAATATTCTAGCTCACAACAACAGGATGTACATTAGCCTCAAGCTAAGAGAGAGCATTTGCCAAGACAGGCAAACTTCAGAGACATGGAATACACCTTATAAAATGATGTATTTCTTTTTTGTTTTTTTAAAGTTTGGGCTCAACAACAACCCTTCTCAAAAATAAATCCACAAAAAAATCAACAACCCAATTAAGAAATGGGCTGCTGACTTAAAGAGAGACTTCTCAGAAGATGTCCCAGTGTGTATAAACAAATATATATATATATATATATATATATATATTTAATCATTCAGTGTGCTTACTTGTAGATTTATAAGCGCATTCTAGTTACCATAAATGAGGAAAGCCATGCAAACTGTTTCTTTAGCTCTGGCTTATTTAGTTAGTACTTAATATAATTTTTTGCAAGTCTTTCCATTTCTTTATGAGTGGTAGAATATCATTCTTTCTGATGGAGGAGTATGAGTAGAATTCCATTGTATGTATGTACCAATTTTCTTGATCCATTCATCCACTGAGGGGCATCTGGGCTGATTCCATATCTTGGCTCTGGTAATCAATTCTACAATGAACATGGTTGTAATGGTGGCTTTAGTCTGGCCTTGTTTGTGGTCATTTGGATAAATGCCCAGGAGTGGGATTGTTGGGTCGGTCATAGGGGAGCCCTGTGTGTAGTCTTTTGAAGAACCTCCATACTGCTTTCCAGAAAGGTTGAGCAAGTTTACACTCCCACCAACAGTGTATTAGCGTTCCCTTTTGGCCACATCCCCACGTTATTGTTAGTTTTCTTGATAATGGCCACTCTAACTATGGTGAAGTGGAATCCCAATGATCAATGATACAGGTCTCTAGACGTTCACTCAGGCCAAAGGAGGCTATACATAGGCGAGGTTGACAAAGGCTCAATAGCTATGTGCAGATGATCATATAAAATCATGTTTTATGAAATAAACTCTGAAGGAAGTGTGGGCAAGGCTCCATACAGAGTGTGCAGACCACTGTCTAGACAGATACCCGGTGTATTAACATCTTGATCTTGCACTTTGCAGACTTGTGAGAAATGAATACAGGTTGTTAATAAACAGTCTGTAGAGTTTGCCGAAAAACAGATGCCCGTCTGATCTCCAAGGATCATGACAATGGGTCCCTTGGTTCTCACTGTGATAGAATCTATAACAGGTAACTATTGCTGAGTATTAACAAATAAGAAAGTAAATCAACACGACAGCAGAGAAAAAATTAGTCGAGTGCAGTGTCTCACGCCTGTCATCCCAGCTACTCAGGATGCTGAGATCTGAGGATCATGGTTCAAAGCCAGCCCGGGCAGGAAAGTCCATGAGTCTCTGATCTCCAAGGAACCACCAGAAAACCAGAAGTGGTGCTGTGGCTCAAGTGGTAGAGCGCCAGCCTTGAGTGAAAGAGCTCAGGGACAGCGCCCAGGACCTGAGTACAATCTCCATGACTGGCAATCAATCAATCAATCAATCAATTAATAAAAATATCAGGGAATATATCTCTTGATCCAACACACTCCCTTACAGATGGTTCAAAGGTCTCAGTAATGCACCCTGTGCCTGAAGTATTTTAATTAAGGTGATAATGATTTACAAATACATGTAAGTATGGCCTCTAGAAATATGCGGAAAAAAGGCAATATGTCTTGGGTGAACCAGGTAAAATTTACAAGATTCTTTTGAGCTAGAATTTCATGCAACACTAGCCCAAGACAGTGCAAAAAGCACAATTCAGGCCAAATGCAAAACCAAAGAGGTGTACATTCAGCCACCAGGAGGACTCTTGGTTGCTTGTGATGTTCCAAATAGATTTCCAAATAGAATGGTAATTCCATTATGAGCTGTGGGTAAAATTCCTCAGTGGAACATGTTCTTTGTTCTTTTTTTCTCTCTGTGATATATATATATATATATATATATATATATATATATAATATATATATATATATATATATATATATATATATATAAAACAACCTTGATTTTTCTAATGATTAGAATTGGCCAAGGACCTAAGATTATCTGATTAGTTTCCATTTTTCTTCTTTATGATCTCTCTTCTTAGCTAACCTCCAAGACAACTGCATTCCCAGTATCTGTCTGTTAATCTTTTAGGTGTTTTTTTTTAATCTAATTTTATTATTTATTTTCTGTGTCGGTTCTAGGATCTGAACTCAGGACCTTGGCACTATCCTTTGTTGTTACTATGGTTGTTGTGGTTCAAGGCTGGTGCTCTACCACTTGAGCCACAGCTTCACTCCCAGCTTTTTGGCAGTCGATTGGAGATAATAGGGTCTCATGGACTTTCCTGCCTGGGCTGGCCTTGAACCTTGATCCTCAGATCTCAGCCAACTTGAGTAGCTAGGATAACAGGTGTGAGCCACTGGAAGCTGGCTGATTCCTCCTCCTCCTCCTCCTCCTCCTCCTCCTCCATCTCCTCCTCCTCCTCCTCCTCCATCTCCTCCTCCTCCTCCTCCTCCATCTCCTCCTCCTCTCCTCCTCCTCCTCCATCTCCTCCTCCTCTTCCTCCCTCCTCCTCCTCCTCCTCCTCCTCCTCCTCCTCCTCCTCCTCCATCTCCTCCTCCTCTCCTCCTCCATCTCCTCCTCCTCTCCTCCTCCATCTCGTCCTCCTCTCCTCCTCCTCCTCCATGTCCTCCTCCTCCTCCTCCTCCTCCTCCTCCTCCTCCATGTCCTCCTCCTCCTCCTCCTCCTCCTCCTCCTCCTCCATCTCCTCCTCCTCCTCCTCCTCCTCCTCCTCCTCCTCCTCCTCCTCCTCCCTCCTCCATCTCCTCCTCCTCCTCCTCCTCCTCCTCCTCCTCCATCTCCTCCTCCTCTCCTCCTCCTCCTCCTCCTCCTCCTCCTCCATCTCCTCCTCCTCTCCTCCTCCATCTCCTCCTCCTCTCCTCCTCCATCTCCTCCTCCTCTCCTCCTCCTCCTCCATGTCCTCCTCCTCCTCCTCCTCCTCCTCCTCCTCCTCCTCCATGTCCTCCTCCTCCTCCTCCTCCTCCTCCTCCTCCTCCATCTCCTCCTCCTCCTCCTCCTCCTCCTCCTCCTCCTCCATCTCCTCCTCCTCTTCCTCCTCCTCCTCCTCCTCCTCCTCCTCCTCCTCCTCCATCTCCTCCTCCTCTCCTCCTCCATCTCCTCCTCCATCTCCTCCTCCTCTCCTCCTCCTCCTCCATGTCCTCCTCCTCCTCCTCCTCCTCCTCCTCCTCCTCCTCCTCCTCCTCCTCCATCTCCTCCTCCTCTCCTCCTCCATCTCCTCCTCCTCTCCTCCTCCATCTCCTCCTCCTCTCCTCCTCCTCCTCCATGTCCTCCTCCTCCTCCTCCTCCTCCTCCTCCTCCTCCTCCTCCTCTCCTCCTCCTCCTCCTCCTCCTCCTCCTCCTCCTCCTCCTCCTCCATCTCCTCCTCCTCCTCCATCTCCTCCTCCTCCTCCTCCTCCTCCTCCTCCTCCTCCATCTCCTCCTCCTCTCCTCCTCCATCTCCTCCTCCTCTCCTCCTCCTCCTCCATCTCCTCCTCCTCCTCCTCCATCTCCTCCTCCTCCATCCTATCCTCCCCCTCCTCTCTCCTCCATCTCCTCCTCCTCCTCCTCCTCCTCCATCTCCTCCTCCTCCTCCATCTCCTCCTCCTCCTCCTCCATCTCCTCCTCCTCCTCCATCTCCTCCTCCTCCTCCTCCTCCTTCCCTCCATCCTGTTCATGAAATAGGAGCCTGTTTTCATTCATGGAAAATGAAACCACAGCATCGGGGCTTCATTCTCTTCCTTTGCAAATAAAACTTTCAATGACCCAAAAGGAGCTCAGGAGTTTTGCCTGCCTTCTACCACAGCGCCTAAGAGGACCTTGTTTTGTGGTTTAGAGAGTGTCGTTACTTTCTCTTAGAGTGTATACCATGATCTTCCTCTTTCACGGAAACCTTAAAAGATACCTTGAAAAATGGCAGGGCTGTTCGCGTTGAGGAAGAAAAGCAGGTTTTACTTGATTTGGGTAACAGACGCCGAAGCTCTCTGAGAAACCAAACTTGTAATGAAGAACCTCATTTTCCCCCCTCCATTTCTTCACTCATTCTCACAGTATTCTCCAGGATGCCATCTTTATCTGTGATCACAACGCTGTCAAACAGACACTCGTGATGGCTGACTCCAAAGCACGCATGCTGACCTGTGCAAGTTTGCACATTTTGAAAGCATGGCCAGGGTCCACCAAGGAAAAGATGTGATAAACCATGAGAAGCTATCATTGGTTGTGGTTCCTTTCTAACTTTAAGCTTTAACCCTCCCTCCCTCCCTCCCTCCCTCCCTTCTTTTCTTCCTTCCTTCCTTCTCTCTCTATTCCTTCCTCCCTTCCTCCCTCTCTTCTTTCCCTCCTTTCCTCCCTTCCCTCCCTCTCTCCCTTCTTCCTTCCTTCCCTCCCTCCGTCCCCCTTCCTCCCTCCTCCGTCCCTTCTTCATTCCTTCCCTCCTTCCCTTCCCTTCCTTCCTTCCTTCCTCCTTCCCTTTCTTCCTCCTTCCCTTCCTTCCTTCCTCCCTCCCTCTCTTCCTCCCTCCCTTCTTTCCTCCCTCTCTCCCTTCTTCCTTCTTTCCCTCCCTCTGTCCCCCTTCCTCCCTCCTCCCTCCCTTCTTCATTTCTTCCCCCTCCCTCTCTCCCTTTCTTCCTTCTTCCCTTCCTTCCTTCTTTCCTTCCTTTTCTCCCTCCCTTCCTCCCTCTCTTCTCTCTTCCCTCCCACCTTACCCCCCTCCCTCTCTTCCTTCCTTCCTTCCTTCCTTCCATCCTTCCTTCTTTTCTTCCTTCCTTCCTTCCTTCCCTTCCTCCCTCCCTTCTTCATTCCTTTCCTCCCTCCCCCTTCCTCCCTTCCCCTTCCTCCCTTCCTCCCTTCCTCCCTGCCTCTCTCCCTCCCTCCCTTCCTCCCTCCTTCCCTCCCTCCCTCCCTCCCTCCCTTCCTTCCTTCCTTCCTTCCTTCCTTCCTTCCTTCCTTCCTTCCTTCCTTTCTTTTTCTCTTTCCTTCTTTCAAAATCTAGGTTACCTTAGCCGGGCCCACACATAGAAAAGTAGCATTAAAGCAATAAATAAATGATTCTCAATTTCCCAACTAACCAGCAACCGTCGCGCAGTTGTCTAAAAATGAAATAGTTTTTGCACCTGGAGTACATTTGTCACTTACCTGGAATCTGTCAGCCGACGACGCAGAGCAGGTCGCTGGCGTTTTATTATTTAAACGTGACGTTCTTGACTGCTATTTATACGTTGCCTGGTAGCCATCCTTCTAGCTCTTTCTTCTTTTTTTCTTTCCCTTTAAAAAAAAAAAAACAAACTTGATTTGCCCAAAGCAAACAATTTTTAAATATCTGATTTAAAAATTTAAAAAGTAAGTAAAAGTCGTGTGTTATAAAGTGCGGTCATTTTACTCCCAATCTAATTACCACACTCACGAGTTGGAAAGGCGTGTTAAGGCCCGTCTGAAGGGAATCAGAAAAGTCACACTCCCTGAGAAATCCACACGGCTCACACACGCGTGTAAACAGCTCCCCACACATCCCGTCTTCTCCTAGCCTGCTCCGAGAGAATCTGGCCACAGGATCGGCCCCTGGCTGAACTTCAACAGCTACGCCACACAGCTAGGCACTGGTGCACAGATACGCACCATGATTAGAGTTACGTTCAGGAGTTTTTGAGATAATTCTAGACCCACGTTACATTTGTAAGAAAAACTACCGAGAACTCTCCTCCCACTCCTGTTCTTTTATTCATTCATTCATTTTTGCTTTAGTTATTCTTTTTTGGATCAAGTCTCACACTGACCCAACTGGTCTAGAAACACGATCCTCCTACTCATACACCTCTAAGCCGCTGAGATTCCAGGCATGAGCCACCGTACTCCGGTGCTGGTATATGGATGTTTGTTCCCGGCCGGCTCCACTTCAACCTCGATCCTCTCCACCTTCCTCTCCCGAATAGCAAGGATTGCAAATACGAGCCACAGTACTTGGCTTTTTTATTATTAATTTGGGGTGGGGGAACTTTTTCTACATCCTAGATATTAACCTTTTGTTTTTGGTTTTGGGTTTTTGTTTTTTTTTGTTTTTTTTTTTCAAATGTGTGGTTCAACACTCGTCTCAATCTGTCTCTATCTCGTGCAGAGCAAGAGTTTTAAATTTTAAAAGTTTCACCGTGTTTTTAAATTTAAAAACGCTAAAGTTTTAAAGGTATGTAATTAGAATTGACCAGAGTGACATCCTCTGAGGGTGTTTTGGTGGACATTCTGAGATGATAAAAGACCATTCTATTTTTTTCAAAGCACCTCAGTTAGGAAGGACATAGTCTTCTTGTATTTTAATGTTTGGGGTTGCAAACTTCTTTGGCTCTCAATTTGGTATATGTATATGGCACTTAAAGAGAAAGCCAGAGGAATAAAACCCCAGAAAGCATTGTGGGGTTCATCTTGTCTAGACGTTTTCAATTCTTCTTTCTTTTCTCCAACTTCACGGTCTATTCTGTTTGTTTTAGGCATGTCTAAGCTTAAGCACATCTAAGCTCCTCAGGAGGCTGAGGTCTGAGGATCATGGTTCAAAGCCAGCCGAGGCAGGAAAGTCCATGAGACTCTGATCTCCAAGGAACCACCAGAAAACCAGAAGTGGCGCTGTGGCTCAAGTGGTAGAGCGCCAGCCTTGAGTGAAAGAGCTCAGGGACAGCGCCAGGCCACAGGTGAAACAGCGTTAGCACTCGGCATCCTGCCCACGTTTATCCTCATCACCTGTCTCTGACTCTGGCTTTGGTGATCTCTGTCTCCACACGCCTCACCTGAGCATTTATTTACTCATTACCAAACACTTCACCAGCCCCTGACTGCCTGATAAAGCAGAATGGAGGATGGACGTTGTTTCCTTCCTCTGGACGAGGTCTGACAGACCAGCAAGGTTCCCAGGACATGGGATAACTTCCCCAGGACATGGGATAACAACTTCTTGTCATGGACAATACATAATATATAACGCTGTCCTGGACAGAAAATGTCACCCGCAGGTAAACTTATAAATTACTTCTTGGGGGGTCCAGTCGTGGGGCCCTGAACTCTGGGCCTGGGCACTGTCCCTCAGCTCTTCAGCTCAAGGCTAGCGCTCTACCACTTGAGCCACAGTGCCACTTCCGGCTTTTTTCTTTTTGCTTATGTGGTGCTGAGGAATCGAACCCAGGGCCTCAGGCATGCAAGGCAAGCGCTCTACCACTGAGCCACCTTCCCAGCCCCTTATAAATTACTTCTAAGTATAATTACTTATAAAAAAAAACTTATAAATTACCTCATTCACGCCCCCAAATCTGGCAAAACTGTCTTTCACAGTAGCAAGTGGGAAAATGGATGTATGATGACAATGTTGCATATATATATATATACTATATATAGTATAGTATATAGTATATATCATATACATATATTATGTATTATATGTTATGTATATATACCTAATATATACATGAAATATAATATATGCATAATAGATTACATATGCATATATATAACAGGCATTAGATAATATATTGCATATTTTATGTACATATACATAATGTATAACACACTATATAATATATACATGATAATATATGTAATATATATTACATATACATAATATACTATCATATATAGAACATATATGATACATATGTACATTATATATAATATATACTATGCAGATATACATATATTGTATATATGTATGTGCATATTATATATAAAATTATAAGGATAGTCAGATTCATATATATCCCTATATATACCCATGTATGTTCACATATATATTCATGAGCATATGAATTCATATGTATACTCATATATTCATATATCCATGTATATCCATGTATATTCATATATATTCCAATATACCACATATTCCTATATATATGACTATGACTACCTAGAATGTTGCC